>NC_092868.1:43952195-44075300 GCF_032062135.1 Pyxicephalus adspersus
AGCGCAATTCATTTCCTAACAAAGCAAAGTTTGTTGTCTTGTCCTGGACCACAACTTTCAAATGGGAAAGAAACCTTTTTAGCCTTCTAGGTCTTCTGTGCATACATTTTTTTTTAATCTCTTAAAAATAGACTGGCCTGTGTTTAAATGGATAATAGTAAACTGTATTTTATCCAAAACCTTGTGCACAGAGCTAGTCACCTGTATTGCCACTGGTCCCTGTAACTGATCTTTTCCCATTACTGCCTTTCCATGCCTTGTTAGGTATTATGTCTTTGTTTGGAGACAGTCCGTTTCAAGGAGGTAGGCTAACAAGGAGAATGGCACCACAGTCAGATTGGGCACAGTTACATACCAGTGCAGGACAGTCATCACTTAGGGGACTGTCACATGCTATTGCAGGACAGTGATCACATTGGGCACCATCACGTACCATTGTAACGTACCAGTGCTGGACAGTGGTTAGATTGGGCATTGTAACGTACCAGTGCTGGACAGTGGTTAGATTGGGCATTGTCATTGTAACGTACCAGTGCTGGACAGTGGTTAGATTGGGCATTGTAACGTACCAGTGCTGGACAGTGGTTAGATTGGGCATTGTCACATACCAGTGTAGGGCGGTGGTTAGATTGGACATTGTCGCTTACCAGTGTAGGGCAGTGGTTATATTGAGCATTGTCGCGTACCTGTGTAGGATGGTGGTTAGATTGGGCATTGTCACATACCAGTGTAGGACAGTGGTTACATTGGGCATTGTCACATACCAGTGTAGGACAGTGGTTACATTGGGCATTGTCACATACATACCAGTGTAGGACAGTGGTTACATTGGGCATTGTCACATACCAGTGTAGGACAGTGGTTACATTGGGCATTGTCACATACCAGTGTAGGACGGTGGTTAGATTCGGCATTGTCACATACTAGTGTAGGACGGTGGTCACATTTGGTGCTTACCAGTGCTTTGCTATTTTTCAGGAGGCGTATAAGACAAAGACTTATTTTTTCATGGTATTGCTTAGGGACAATTGACGCATTTATGTTCTCAGTATATTAGCAAATCTTGAGTTTTGAGTTCAATTCCTGTTAAATTTGCTTTCCATAAGCGCTACCGTGGTGTACCAATAGTATAGAAAACAAACTATAATTATAGGTGAATCAAGCTGTCCATCATAATCAAGCTTTATCCAAACTGGAGCGCTAAAAATCGTCCATACATCTAAATATGTAATTAATGTTCTGTCTCTTTTAGCCCTTCCAAAATTATATTTTAAATAAAAATTCCACTCAAGCTATTGTAATATATTTATTATTCATGGATCTAAATAAGCTTCAAGCAGATAGCAAGGTGTAAAGCCAGCTAGTGGAAGATCCCAGCCCATGCTGGTAATATAGTACAACCATTATAACAGAGTCTAGGAGTAAAATAATATGTATCATTATTTTATTTAGTAGGGAAATTCAGAGGTCAGAGGTTACTACTGTTGATTGCACTCATTACACAGCATAATGGGACGTCCCGATTCCTGAAATCGATGTCTTTATCCAGTGAATCGTGCTTTCACTGTGTCAGATTTTTTCCCTTCGCTTTGCATCGTGAAAAGAGCCACAGAGTATTGGAGTCTGGAGCTCAACTGACGGCTATCCAAGTAGGAAATCACTTTCCCTAATTATCAGCTAGCTGCGCAGCTGTCTCCAGGGAGTCAGATCATAAGGCTGTTGGTCTTCAATGAAATCAATTATTTAACCCCACCACTAGCTGCCTCCGAGCACCATTCTCCTCCCCTCCAGTAATAGGCCTTATTATAAAGTACCCCAAGCCTCAGAAATTCCCTCGGGCTTTTTGAAATAGCAGCATCTTGTGTTCTAAGTCGAGAGTCTGGGATCAGTCAGTGCTTTAAATAATACAATTTTTCCCCAAAACACCACGTGACAACACAGATATATTCAGCTGAGGATTAATTGCTCTGAGCTCACTGCTCGTGTGTAGGTGTCAGTCACACAGCATCTTCCCAATACACAAGCAAGTTATAGGCAGCTGGTACACATTGGCTCATCATCGGTATCATGTCTCCTGTGCTTGCAGAGTAAAAATAAGTGCTATCATTTTGGTTAAAAAATAGAGAGTACCGTGGAAATCCAATGATCTAATAATATTTTTTATAGAATAGATGAAATATCTAAAATTTACCAGCCATATTCTTGCACACAGATGAGTGAACTTATTCCCATAATAAATAAAATCTAGTTAATGCTTTCGTATGCTGTGCTAAAACTCAGACCGTGTATGTCTAGAGCAGTGTTTCTTGACCTTTTTTACATGGGGGGGACACCTTCAAGCAACTTTCAGGTCTTTAGGGACCCCTTTCATAATTACAATATCCATAGCTAACAGTATATAGTCTATAAAGTGGTGGTCAGTGGACAGAATGCTCCTTGCTGGCCATTGGGAAGAATGCCACAGCCAAAAAGATCATTGGTGTTAGTTAAACTCACCTGAGAGGCAAAAATTGTCCATTGCTCAAGAAACCTTAGCAACTTCTGGAGGAACCCTGATTGAGAAATACTGGTTTAGAGTGCCACCCTAGTTCTTTGTCATAGTCATTTCTGCAAGAAGCCCAGCTGGGTAATTAAAGTAAAATGATGGTGCATTGAAACAAAAGCTTTTCAAAGTCTACACTGCACAGTTCATCCAATATCGGCAAGCAAGGCTGGCATTACAGCACTGTTGGGAAGCAGAGGTTAGAAGCACCTCCTGCTCCAAAGGTCCCTTTACTCTTTTGGACCAGCAGTATGTTGTGCTGTTTTTTAAGTTACCTACTTTAGAAGTCTTCTAGATGGTCATGCTACACACTGGAACTGATTTAATAAAGATCTCCAAGGCTGGAGAAGATAGACTATCATAGAAGAACCTGGGTGATCCAGCAAAACAGGAATGGATCTGGTCTAAGTCTGAAAACATTTGCCAAATGACTTGAGGAGCTTTAATAAGTCATGCCCACTGAGTCCTTCATTTTATCCCCGCAGTAGGTATTCTTGGATGATGCAGAGAGTGGTGCTGACATGATGACAGCATGATGCCCTGCAGTCTAATTCTTTTCTCTGTCTTTTGGCTTTAGTACATCTTGTCATTAGGGATGAGCTCCTGGCATTCTCGCAAAAATTCGGACGTCTGATGGGTCTGCAAAATTTCGGCGAACCAATTTTGCAGACCCATCAGAAGTTCCAGGAAATCATTACAGGAGGATTCCCAGGGCTGCATTCATTCATGCAGCTCTGGGAATCCTCCTGTGTGTGATCCCCAGCACTAGAGGGTAAATGGGGACAAGTCTCCCCATTCAAAACCTCTAGTGCTCTCTGATTGGCTATGGAAAGGAAAATCCTGAATGACGCTTGCCCACGGGACTTTTTCTTTTTAAGGAAAATTTCATCTCGATTGGCAAATTTACCCTGTCCGTTCTCGCTTACAATTTCGGTTGAGAACGACCGAATTTGCCCCAAGATCGAGTTTTAAAATCTCTCTCGCTCAACCCTACTTGTCATGATGAAGAGTTATTGTGTAGATGGTGATGGTGGTGCTGATGGGGGAGTGTCAGCCCTGGAATGAAGTTAATATTGCAGCCAGAACTGCTCTTTTCATTTATTTTATTTTGCAACCCTTTAGGTGCAGGTAGAAAAAAAATCAGAATGGTTGCTTGTGAATTTATATGTTCATTTCTATTTTCTATGCTCTCTTTATGTTCATGAATAGTAAGAAGATTATTACTGAATGCAGAAATACATATACCTGTGTTTTATTAATATTTGTGGCATGTCAATTCATTTGCTATTTTTTCTTGTTTTGTTTTAGTAAAGATATAACAGAATAGATCGAGTCGAGTCGAGTCAATTCCATTTAATAGAAATATTTCAGTTTGAAGTACTGATTATCTGAAGAGGACCGAACAAGTGGATGTGAGTGCAGAATGGTAAATACACTCCTATTTCTAAATGAATACAAGAGATGACTCACTGGAGTCTGTAAGCACTGCTTGTAGTAAACAAACTAGGAGTCAACCTTGAATGCTGCTGTGACCTACAATGCTTTACAGAGCTTGTTTTGTTTACCTCTTACAACTTACGTAGACAGCCGGATTCTAGGGGGAATTATACACACTTATAGGTCAGGATATATCATTAACCATCTGTGCTCTATGATTACTGTGGAAATGTGGACTTTCCAAAGAAAAAGGTACATTCTTGCATAGTTTAAAAATTAACATTTTTTCCCTTGTGTGTGTGACTTAGATGTCTCGTGTCTTCTCAGATTCCTGTATTTGCCCGGGATAAAAGTTGCGCCGTATAGGAGTAATGGAAAAAAATCTGTATCATATTAAATCAGTTGGATAGGTCAAGAAATCCAACTGTATTAATACATTCTTAAGTTAAATTTTTGGATTTTTTTGAAAAAGGTTTTGCTAGAAATGGTATCTAGAGTGATAGAGTGACAACATGGGGCTGTCTAAATCCATTCCGTACAAGTTTAATCTATGTACCTCCAATAGTGGAAATAAAACAGGCGAATTACTTGTGTGCAACTAAAAATATGGCTGTGATTTCACTTGGTTAAAAGTCACAATGTGAGATAAACAGGCACATTTTTTAGCAATAATTGGATAACTGGATGTGATTGTTGTGATTTCACTTGATTAACAATCACATTGTTCCCAAGAACTTTCTGAAAATATAGTTAAGCTCCAAGCTCTGTCCTTAGAGGGATATCTTGACGCCATTTCAGATGTTTTCTGCACCCTGTTGTGGAAGACGGTCATGCCAGTGCAGATGATTATGACTACAGGCATTTTATTCCTGCATGTGGGATATCAGAACCAGTTCTGATCTGAGGTCAAAATAGCTCTGATTGGGGATTAAATTAAACTTTCAGGTCGTAAGATGTAATGTTTTTTTCAGACTGTACTAAAAATCTTGAACAATCTTTCCAGGCTATATTCTAGGAGCCTTATAGTGCAGGAAAATATTCTATTGTATTCTATAAATGACCAAGGAGAAAGGAGGTGTGAAAACCACACTAGCAGGGAATGAATAAGAACTATAGCACTCATATCTGGAGCTGGCTGGAAGTACAACTTGAGCTGTACTATCACATAATAATAACACTGTATTGATTTTAAAGTACAAACCAAAAATAATTTGTGCCTTAGTAGAAGTGCAAAGGTTACACATTCATTCAATAAAATAATCACTAAGCCAGGAGTTTTGCTTTTAATGTTTGTTGTGTATGCAATAGGTTTTAAATGGTCCAGAAAAACTTGGGAAGCTTTCCTCAAGAACGATCTCTTTTAAGAAAATATTTTTTTTCTAGGTGTAGCTCCAATAGCACGGTACTGGGGTCTCAAACCTAAGAAGATGGAGCATTCCTAGCTTATAAAGGAAACCTTTACTTTATATTATTTAACCTTACAATATCATAAATAAAAGAGAGGCGAAGCTTGTTGAGCTGAGCTCATTGGACATCAGTGTTTTGGCTGTGTCATTTAAGGATAAATTGCTCCACAGTGCCTGCAGCTATAGTGGTCAGTGTGGGGTTATTGTAAAGCCCATTCATTGCTTGTTAGCTATAAATTACTACTTGAATATCCCTAGTCTGGTTACAGGTTCTCTTTACAATAGTACATTTTAAATATCACTAGGTGTGTTAACTATTTTAGCACTCAGTGGATTCTTTCTTAAAAAAAAAGATTTGCTATGCAAGGAGTTAACAGACTGCAGCACTATGCGGACATTCCACTGCGGCAGAATATGTTATGAAGGACAAACTCCTCTACAGGGCTCCTCTGTCGCTAATTAGCAGTTACTATGTTCAGTAGGTGCACTTGGAATCTCCTTCAGCACCATAATCTTTCTATGACTCCCCTTTATTTCCCCCTCTTCTGTTTTATTTTTTAATGGGTATTGTACTTGAGTATGTCTATCGCGTCCCAGCTGTCTCTACCATGGACTGAGAATAGGTTCCCTCGCCAGCACTCCAGGCCTATGCTTGCCCTGATTTATCTATTTCCCAGCCAGTCAGACAGACTCAGAGACCCATTAACACAAATCCTTGCCAGGAATGAGCTTCAATTATAAAAGAGTCTGATAGCGTTCACGGAGCATGGGTCTAGCACATTACGGGCTGTCCTTAAAGCTGCTTGAAGACTAATAATTATAATTGAATTAAAAGTATATCTGCGAGACGATATCTATACTCCATGCTGGGCGTAATAAATCTAGTGGGCGATTCTTAGTAATGAATTATTAATGTGCATCTATTTTTTGTGAATTAAAATTTAAAGAGGAAATTCAGCTGACAAAAAGAAAAAAAAAATTCCAAAGGAATATGAGAACAGTGAATCTGACATTCATCAACATTCTCTAATTGAGAATCATCTAAATTCATATGTTTCCAATGGGAATGAATAATTCTTTACTACAGAATGGTTGGGAAATGGCTGATTCTCTGATTTATAAATAGAACACCTAATGTTTTTTTAAGCATTTAGGTTTTTTTTCGAAAGTTATCATCAGCAAAAATATGAATTGCAAACAGTAATTGTCCATTGAGTGGTAATTAAATTGACTTATCTTTTGGTATCTGTGGATCATGTAATAAAAATTAAGAGAGGAAGAATCATGTGCAAAAGAAGTTGATGGTGGGTAGGAAATTAGTGTCTGGTGCCATTTTGGAGATATTAGGAACTGTTTTTTTTTTAAGTATACTGTAGTGGGGTTTAGGCATATTGGGCCTGCTTTATTAAAGCTTTATAGACTGAAGAACATAGACTATCATAGGAAAACCTGTATGATCTGGAAAACTTGGAATGAATCTAGCCCAGGATTGAAAACATTTGCCAACTAATAGCAAATCCATTTCAGGTTTCTTGGATCACCCAGATCCTCCCATGATAGTCTATTTTCTCCAGTTTTGGGAAGCTTTGATGAATCCTGGTGCATGGTTTCTTCTTGTCCATAAATACAAAGACAAAGAGAAGAGCCCCTTTAGGTAATCTATCTATCTATCTATCTATCTATCTATCTATCTATCTATCTATCTATCTATCTATCTATCCTGTATATTCCTAATATATTTTATATATACACAGCCGATTTGCTCATTACATATGCATGCTCTGCTTCCTGCTTATTAGTGCTGGATAGTGGCTGTGACATGCTAATCTACCTATCAGACAGTATCTGTCTCAATGTAAATGGAAAGCTGCACTAATGACTAGTCGCTAATGACCATAGCTCGGAAGCTTTTGCCTTAAGGGGTCTCTGTCACTTAAAGTTAAAAAAAATCATTCTAACAGGTATACTGTACAATTATCTAGACGTATTGCACATACCTGCAGCAGATTTTATTCCGTATATTCAAATTGAGTGAAACCCTAACACTTTCTGCATTATTATTATTATTATTATTTTTATTAATAATAATAAACAGGATTTATATAGCCCCAACATATTACGCAGCACTGTACATAAAATAGGGGTAGCAAATGACAGACTAATACAGACAATGACACAGGAGGAGGAAGGGACCCTGCCCCGAAGAGCTTACAATCTAGAAGGTGGGGGAAGTAACACACAATAGGAAGGGGAGATATAGAGTGATGGTAAATAGTGAGTGTTTTAGGAGACAGAAGAAGATGGGTAGGTGAGTCTGAAAATGTTACCATTCAGATTCCATCCAAAAGTTTGTTCTGTTCTAAAAGCACCATTTTTTTCTACTCCTATTGGCTTGTTTTTAGTATGCAATGGTCAGCCTCTACCTACTGTGTACATTAACAAAGGGATCACTGCCACTCCTAATGATTGCAAACAATGAGCACATTTATTAATGTGGGGTGAGCGTTCTCATTGCCTGGTGGTCATATCGTGGTAGGAACTTTCCTTAATGACCATTAGCCTATCTATGAGCTAATTCATAGACATATGACTACATTTAGGAATTCACAAGTGATTTTTGCTTTGCTACCTCGCTATGCTTGAAGCTGAACATAAGCTAAATAATATTTAGATGGTAATGATAAAAAATTATTTAATTCAACATTCTCTATGCATGTCCTAAGCTAGTATTGTACACAATTTCCTTCTTTTAACTGATTCTGTATATTTACATACAACACGAAATAACTGATCCCATGATATTTTTTTTATTACATATTCTGATTTCAGATAACAGCAATCCTAATAGAAGTTTGCTGCAATATAGCTAAAGATTGAGATTTAATCACTATTGTGGCTTGTTTTTCCCTATATGGCTAACTTGTTTTATTTTGCTGACTGATGATTATATGTACATAACTGCAAGTATTATCTAGAACAGTCATTGCCAACCTTTTGGAGTTCACAGACCACTAAATTTACTGACTCCGGACCGCACATGCGCGGGGAGCCTTGTGTCACTCAAAGGGGAAGAAAATACCCCACAGTGACGTCATGATTCCAGAACCCGTCCACTTTACCACTGAAGGTCCAAGCCTGCGATGGGAGAGTGGGCGCCCATCACCCTGAGCCTGCAATCCGGGGGGGCATGGTCCGCTCTTCTGGCTTGTGCGCCCCACCGGCTGGTGCATCCTTCTTCTGAACCCCGTGGACCATCAACATTTTCTTGATGACCACCAGTGGTTCACGTCCTCTGATCTAGAATTGTACAGCTATGAGAAAAAGAAAGTGCATCCATACTTTAAATTCCCAGGTTTTGCATATCAGGACATCATAAATAATAAAAATCACCTGGCCCTTGGCAGGCATTAAAATTAGGAAAATACAACCTCAGATGATTATCCACATTTTCTCCTCATATAGTTAGCTTCTTGCCCTGACCTGGCTCAGTGGCATAGTACTGTATAAACTCTAAATGACAAATGGAATGCCCTACCTTGCAGATATTCTGAGTGAGCTTGTAGGTGGTTCTGATTTACTATTTTGGGAGTAGAAGTCATTAATTCCAAATTCAATTCAGTGATGTTCTATTTTTCCTGCTGTACTGATGGCTTTTCTTGTTCAGGGTTTTACTCAGTACTGGCTGTGTTATTTCATGAGACATTGGACAGAAGGTGTTTGAATTACTATTTACATCACTGCTTATGGTTAGCTTATTGGTGTCTGGATGCAGAACTCATTTTGACAATAACTGTAATATTCCTTCCTTAGCACAGTGTTCCTCTTTAGGAAGCTTTTCTTTAGAAACCTATGCTTTGCTTCTTAAGATTCTGTTGTGTTTCAGTCCAGGCTTCCTTCCATTACATAGCTCAGATGAAGTTTTCTTTGTTGCTTTTCCAGGTAAGCGGTTTTGAAAATAACAGGCTGTTATAATTGTCTTTCCCCAGTATGGTGTTGGCACATATCCGCATCAAAAAGTATGCTTTCACCACTTTTGCAGAAAAAAAAGTGGTTCATTCTTTCTTCAACCTCATATTGTTTTGGATTGTATGGTACAAAAGTCAGGAACAACATTCCATGCTTCTTCTTTATGGCTTGTGATTTACTAATTGTGTGCTGTGTTTCATTATCTTTGCTAAATATTTTAGACATTTTACCAAATTTGTTGCCTACTTGGGTCCGAGATTGTTACAGATAATCTGGATCATTTTTTCTCATAACAGGTGGAACATAAATATAGGTAGTCATCAATGAATGTGAGAAAATGTGTTCTTTTTTATGGAGTCTGAGATTTAATTGGACAACATGTCAATGTTGTTACATTTTTTTCTTTTAAGCAAAGAGCGCATTGTTTGACTACATGAGTCAATATTTTATACTACTAGCTGTAAGGCTCAGGTCCCGCACCAGTGTTCACTAGGTGCCAAGCCCTCAATCTAATGCCACGCTCTTCATCTATAGCGAGCCCCCGCTGATCCTCAAAAGGCTAGGTGTGCTGTCCCAGCACACAGTTGCCCCCAGGACTTCTGTGCCCAAAGGATAACCTATTGAAAGAACTGACCATGAGTTCACAAAAGCAGGACAGGGGACACAATATGAAGTCAGACAGTCCGGGGTCAGTTAACAGGTGATCAACAGACAACACAGAACAGGAGAGTCTAGCCGAGGCAAGTCCGGGAAACAGTGCTATGGGTCAAACACAGGTTGTCAGTTCACCAAACAAGGTATCCAAGGGTTAAGATAGGCAACAGGTCAGTCCAGGTAGCAAACAATAGTAGGTTTAGAAAAGAGGCAGAGTTAGCAACAGGTAATCCAACAGATAATAACCCCCACAGCAGGTTGGCCAGGCTTAACAATACAACAGGCAAGTGGTGCCTGGGAGCTGAAAGCTGTAAGGAACCAGTAGCTAATGGAATGGCAAGTTCAAGCTAGGAACTAAAGCACGTATTGGCTGTAGCACATATTTTAAAATACATTTCAGCTGCACACAGTCTCATAGCAGGGGATGCTGGGAGAACACTGACAAATAAAGGGAAACTGGAGATGCTGAAAGCTGAAGAGCAGAAGATGGACAGCTAATTATTCAATTCTCCTCTGCAAGCAACAATGTAAAAGGGAAAAAATTGGGCACACTGAACTGTAGTGGCTTTCTGCACATGATCACCGGCCAGATAATCGTCTCCTAACACTAGCATTCCGATCTTCAGCCAGCCTTTTATTTGTTCTAGGATTCCGGTGTCAAAGAGAACATTGCAAGGTGCAGATACGGTTGAAATGTTTTCCTTTACTTTTTAGAACTTTTCTTCAGCTGATACATCTGTGCACTGTAGCTTCCTTTTATAATAATACAGTTGTTACATAGTAACATAGTAGGTCAGGCTGAAAAAAAGACATTAGTCAATAATGTTCACCCACTAGGGAAATAAACATATCCCAGATATTAAACCCTATGGACATAGTTAGTCCGGAGGAAGGCAAAAAAAAAAAACCTGGTACAATTTGCTCCAACAGGGGAAAACAATACTTCCGGATTCCATGAGGCAATCAGATGTTCCCTGGATCACCAGTCTGTTATTTTTGAATATCCCCACATTTTATTGTATGGTAAACTTCACTTTCAAGAGTAGGAACATGAGGAACTTCTCTGATAGGTATCTTTCTGTTGACTGTTTGGAAGAGAGGGCAGAGTAGATGTCCTTCTATGCCCATCATCTGGGCAAGCCTCCAGTATTGAATCAAGTGTCTCATAACTCTGTGCACCACAATGTTGCTATATGAATCATGTATCTCTTCTTTTTTGGCTTGGATGCATTCTACTTTTCCCAGGGTACATCTTTTATGACCTTGCATGTGCTGGTCTTTCATCCGCTCGAAGTGCTCAGTACTGAGAGTGGGGACAATTCCGGTTGGTACAGAAAAGAAATGCCAGTCTGAGTTGGAATTCTAAGTTGGAATTCATATTTTTGTCAAAACAGTTTATATTACTTATATGTGGCCCTTTGAAAATGTAGGTATAATTGTACGTTACACCTTTCAATGACTGAGAAGATTGAAAATTAAAAAAAAAAAGTGGATCTACATTAAAGTGGAACAGGCAGGTCATTGTTGCAGAAAGGGACAAAAAGGGAGATGTGTCCAATCTGCCGTGCTCAGGGTTTCTGGCCACCAAGCCGAGTTATGTGCCTTTGGTAACCTCCTCTTCTAAAGATGCTAGTTCCACAACTATCATGCAGACCCAGTTGTTTTAAAACTTTTTATTTACCTGATTTGGAACAAATATGACCTGGCAATGATTTTTTATGGACTTGTCTGATCCAAATACAGTATGTCTGCTCATGTCAATCATTCAGAAAGTACCTATGTTAGCCAAGGAACCAGCATTTTGAGATGTTCCTCCAAGTCAGGTTTCCTTTAAGTAAATTCAGTAAGCTGCTGTGCATATTGGTTGGAGGTTCACAAGCTATCCCCAGAGATACCATAAGCATGAATTCTGCTGACCCCTCATCTCTACTGTTTTAACATCTGTACACGTGGGTGGAGAGACAACCCATTCTGGAAGGTTAAGATTGTGGTTTTAGCGTTCTTCCTGATATTTTGTTAATTAGATATCCTGTGTGGTCCTTTGCCTGCTATGAATAGAGAGTTGCTTGTGAGGGATGGTTTATATTCTCACAATGAATTCAAATGTGTTGCATAAATCTTCTTTTGCAATTGTAAATTGTTAAGTCTCTTTGAATTGTTTGCAAAGAATAGTTTGAAAATATTTCAAACAGGGTGAGGCGTAACATTTTAAAGGGATCTTGTCAAAACACAAGTGGTGAGAAGGCGTTCTCCAGTCCACAGGCTGCATTCTAGTTCTTGGGCTTACTATGTCAGTATTTACCTAATGAGCAGATTCACACTTACATTGTGTTCTGTTGGAGTGCAATACCGCACATGACTTTCTGCATGTTACATTGTACTTTAAAGTGGCCTATTGTGACAAAAACTACTTACAGAACTTACTTACAGAATTTTTTTATTTTTACCAACAGCCCCCTACTACTTTTTTATTCTTTGTCTAGGTGTAAAAGGTTTGTCTTCTCAAACTTTGGATAACAAATCTCAATGTTTCATTCATACTATAAAATATGACAATGTACTATATCTGGCACCTTGGTATTAGAGGCCTGGCTGCAAAAAAAAATTGAAGAGATAGCCAGCTGCTAATGGCATAAACAATATGGTGGCATGGGACTGAAGTTGGGCTATGGTATTTCTGCAAGGAATCTCCTTATAGGTAAGATACTAATGTCACCTTTAATCAACTTGGATAAGAGGGGTGTAAATTCTTTATTGTGTGTTGTATTAAAGCAGCCTACTTATTTATGAATGTGCCACCAATGCATGACAAGAAATTAAAACTGACACACCCTTTTTTCCATTGTAGTGCATGACAAATCATGGTATGGGTGTTGTGCATTTGTGGCTATTATACAGTTATTACACATTGGGGTGCAGTTTCTGGTGAATGTTACATTGATACATTGCAGTTTGCAGACACCGGAGGCCAGAGGCATTTGCTCTATGATACTCATGGTAATCCATACTTAGGATGATACACCTGTCTCTAGCAGCAGCTGTTTACCAGAAATGTAAGCACCTGGTGCTCTGTGCATGTTGTTTGACCTGTGTTTGGAAACAATCTTAAGTTTGGTTTATGCCGAGCTTCTCCTTTTTCAATGTTTATTTGTTTTTCACCTCCTTACTTTGCATGAAACATGTCGAAAGCCAATCCAGGCACAAGCAACACTACTGGAATTCCATGCTACTGTGATATACTATCGGCATATACATTGATTTGATTTATTTGACCTAATTGTGCCTGCATAGAGGTATTTCAAATTTAAGGGTGCTCTGCCCATTTTTATTTATTCTATTCATATAAACAGAACATAAACATACAACAATTTCCCTCACAGGGGATCAGCAACATTACAGTCCTTCAGAAAATGATCACAAATTTAGCCTCCTGGCTCTCTTTATGACACTCTGTAAAGTTTTCGGTCCTGCAGACCTTTTGGGCTCTCCCAATTTACAGGTAACACACAGCTTGTCTACCTGAGCTACCTGTCCTCCTGCTGCAACCCCCCCTCACTTTATTAGAGACAGGTGCCTTTTTTGAAATAAATGGCCAGGTGCTGCAGAGCCATCCTCAGTTTCTGACCTGGAAATAGGTTGGATTGCCTGGCCCACCCATTCCTTCCCAAATCTGCAGCAACACAATTGTTTATGACCCTATCTCTACCCTTTACTCCCTTTTCCAGGGGCAATTGAAGTAGATGATGTCTAATACCCTGCACATTTGCCATCACTTCTTCATTCTATTACAATCTAGTTTCCTGCTTTACTTTACACGTAGGTTAGTTGTATTGTTCAAATAATTTTTGGGATGTGGTGTTTCCATACCATAACAACATTCTGTTTAAACAATTATTTCTACATTAAAAAAATCATTTTGCTTCTAAACTGAACAGTTTTGGTAATCTAGACAATTAACATTTTTACCAGTAAAAAAAACCCCACTGATTTATTAAGTTAAATTTCAGGAGCTTCGGTTACACTTCATTCCATCAGCCACAATCTTAAATTCATAATTTGCTTCTAATAGATTCATTTGTCTGTGTTTAAAGGAATTCCTGCCCCTGGCTCTTTGCTCAGAGTGTCTGTTATAAACGTTCCATTGATTTTCTCGGTGTTTAACAAGGATCAATCAAAGGCAATCAATAGCTCTATTTGTCCAAATCATGGCCGGGTCAGGGACTACATTACAGAGGAGAAATGAGCAGAAAAATTGTTGATGGAGGAAAAAAATGACAAGAGGCAAGGATGTAATTAAACAGCAAGGTGTTTATATGACAGCCATAAGAATCACCCTTACATTCCTTAACACCTTCCAAAGCTTAATAATTCTCAATAACCATTGGATGAAAACTAATTTTTATAAAAGAATGTCACAGAAGTGGTATTGTTGCTCATAATCAGTTACCGGCTTTGTTACTGCTATTACACATTAATCAAATCTTAATTAGAATGCTCACTGTGGACAAACTAGCCCAGCAATCTGAAGTTTATTAGTAATTTAAATGAATTTTCTTATATAATTAATGTATTTTTATCTCTTCCGTATGAATTAACCTGACAGTAGGAGATAACATCTGGAGTACTCACTGTGCTTAATTGTAAAATGTTAAGAAATTGATTCCTTAGAATGTTTTTTATAAGATTACATTGTTTTCATATTGTGTATGGGTTGAATTGTCTAAGCCTGTAGCCTTTGAAAAGGGAAAATATAATATATAGAAAATTAGTTGAAAATCAGTTTAATGGCTAAATGTGTTGTTTTTCTGTCAAAGCCCAACTTCTGTCAAGTGTTTTCATTTTTGTACAGTGGGAGGGGTGTTAGTGAGGTTGGGGAGCAGAACCTCTGCCACTTTTTAATATATAATTAATATAATTAATGTTTATAACTGAACTTGGAATAGCCAGACTAAAAAAAATGACGGAATATCATGGGGAAGGGTCAAAGTATATTATTTAGCATTTAGGGCCCACTCACACCTCTCTGTCTTGGTGTATTGAGCTTTATTTATTAAAGCTCTCTGTGAATGGAGAAGATAGTCTATCATGGGTGAAGCTTGATGATCCAGCAATTCTTAAATGGATCCGGTCCAAGACTGAAAACATTTGCCAACTAATAGCTAATGGTTTTAGGAAATCCATTCAAGTTTGCTGAATCACCCAGATTCTCCCATGATAGTCTATCTTCTCCAGTCTTAGAGAGGTTTAAAAAATCAGGTCCAATGTGTTAAAGTAGTGGTCGCCAACCTTTTCAGGCAGACGAAGCAGTAAATTTACCAACTTCGGACTGTACTTGCACGGGGAGCCAGGTGTCACTCAAATGGAAAGAAACTTCCCCTTTAGCGACGTCATGATGCCAGAACCCGTCCACTCTCCTGAGCCTGTGATTCATACCGGGGACATGGTCCACAGCTCTGGTTGGTGCGCAATCCCAGTGGGCCCCTTCTCTTTGGAGGTCCAGAGCCACGGACCACCAGATATTTCTCACGGACCGGACCACTGGTTGGCAACCGATGTGTTAAAGCATGCAGGGCTGCTTTCGGAAATGTCCAGGCCCCATGCTAAGAAAACTTCCTGAGCCCCCTCTTCATTTCTTAAAGGTCTGGGGTAATCAACAAAGAGCAAGGTACAAATGGAGGGCCTCGGCCAGCTAGATTCGGAGCAGTGCAACCTCTCACTCACACCTTAGGATGGTTGGTTGATGTTGCTGAGGATTCTGATGGTAATATTTAGATAATTGAACACCTTGGCTTGCACTGCCACCAGCTCAAATGCAGTGCCATTAGGAAGATAAGTATATCAGTAGCTTTATATTGGATAACCGGGAATCGGAATGCCTAAATGGACAAATGATTATAACTACAGAAATTGCATGTTTGATGTACATTTTTCTTTGCAGAAAAAGTATTTACAGCCAGGCTTTTTTTTTTTATTCAAAGTATATAATGCACAATGCCTCTATTTTCTGCATCGCAAGGTCTCTTTCCATTAAATTAATCCATCTGCAGAGAAATGACTGCTCATCCCTGCCCTCCTCTTTATTATTTCAACCGTCGCCTGCGTCTGTTTAACATGTCCTCCTACCTGCTAAATGCCTCTAAAGAGAAAGTAAATATATTCCCAGGCCTTCACTTCTACACAGACTGAGGCCGTCATTTGAATTGGAACTGGGAGTTCTATCAGTGCGAAATTGCTGGTTCGATCTTTTTGAGTCTAGTCAGACGGCAGGCAGGATAATTTGTCTCTCAGCTCAGGAAGAAGTGATGGAAGTCAATTTGACAGCTGCAAAGTTCCCTGAGGATTTCAGACCCGTAGTGCACCAAGCAGTGACAGACACGTTGGTTGCTTTGAATACAAATTGAGCTGCCGGCTCAGAATATTGCTGAGACTATACAAATGGCACATATTCTAGGATTTTATTACATGAAAAGACTAAAATAGCAGTTCCCATAGCAGTGTGGAATATCCATTCCTAGCACATCCAGCCCACCGAGACTGGATATTAGCCAGCCACCGCCGGCCACAATGGGTTATGCAAAACCAATTAACCCCACAGGGCCGGGAGATCTGGGAGACAGTTCAGGTTAATTGGTAAAATCTTGTCGGATGTCAGAGTGAATGTCATGACGTGAAAGTTATACAGAAGGTATTGGAATCTGTCTCTCAGTTTTGGTCATGTCTTATGTGCGATGTTGCTAGGAGATTATTCAGGATCTGGGATGGAGTTCCAACATTTGTCTCCTTTGTAATTTTGAATTATTATTTTGAAATTTGAATTAGTCCAACAAGATAGGACCTAATGGAAGGGTCTCAAATTGGGATTTTTTTATTTCTAAATGGGCAGCATAGTGGCTCGATGGTTAGCACTTTGGCCTTTGCAGCACTGGGTCCCAGGTTCGAATCTTGGCCAGGACACTATCTGCATGGAGTTTTCAGGTTCTCCCTGGTTTAGCGTGGCTTTCTTCTGGGTACTCAGGTCTCCTTTAACATTCCAAAAACATGCAGTTAGATTAATTGGTTTCCACCCACATTGACCTTAGACTGTATTAATGACACATGACTATAGTAGGGATATTGGATTGTGAGCCCCCTTTAAGGGACAGCTAGTGACATGACTATGGACTTTGTACAGCGCTGCGTAATATGTTGGCACTATATAAATACTGTTTAATAATGAATGTCAATTCTTTTCTTTTACCCATGCTTATTGTTTTACTAAAAACCTTTGCTTTGCATGTTATATCTGTTTATTGGGTATCTAAACCTAAGAGCCAAAATGTAATGAATTTCAGATTACCGGCCCTTAGATGTGGTGGATTCATTAATTTCCTTCTTCCAGGCTTTTTCCCTAAATGTTCCCTTGCCAAGAACACATATCCTATTCTAGGGTGATGAAGGTCATACTGAATGTGTGGAGGAGCAGCTTTGTCAAAGAAGACGGAGAAGAGCATTAGGACTACAGGCCCGATGCACCCTAAAACAATGCAACTGATGCACATGCAGACTCTACAGGAATGCATCCACTGGTAATATTTCTGGAAGGATCAACAGCATTTTTATACCAATATAACAAAACAGTTTCAATTGTATTTAACAGATATAAAGGAATCAAATAAGAAATGTTCATTGTTAGAATTGACATACCTTTAACTAAAATTTAGTTGCTAATCAATGTGGTCTATTGGTAAAGAAGTCCTGTTTACTAGAAAATGGTATTATTTATATACAAACTCAATTTTTCTAGGAAATGACCAAAAAATAGTGAGTGTGGATGGTGGAGGAAATGAGGAATTAGCCAATGCTCCCTATACGTGTTTCTTTGAAAAAGGTCTTCAGGGAACCCCGGCTATAATTACTATATCCATAGCTCACATTAGTGTGGAGGTCACTAAGAAGAATCCCTCTTACATTGCTGGCCAGTGGGAAGAATGTCACAGATTGCCAAAAAGTTAATTGGACCGGAGAATAATAAATTGCTCATTGCTCAAGGAACCTCTAGCAACTCCTGGAGGAACACTGGTTGAGAAACATCGCCTTTTACAATTAATATTCAATACACAAGAATCCTATCAAGGTGTGAGTCACACCCTAAAATTTTGTGGGGGTAAATTGTTCAAAAAAAGTATCCAAAACACAATGTATGTGTATGTCCTTTGAGCACCAATTTTATAAGTGGTAATCTTGGCAATTTAAAAAAGTGGTGATCCGTGAAAGGAGCTTTTGATCGCCAGCTTAGGTTACTTATGATGTGATGATCCATTACTGTTTTCTACAGTAAAAATAATCACTCCTTCATAAATCTATTGATTTGAAACAAAAAGCTAACTATGAAGCTATGATCTCATTGGCACTTTTTTTTCCCTATGATATAAATATGCCCTATGATATATTTTACTTAATAGCCAACTTCAAATGGCCTGATTTTCCTGTCCTCTCATAAACACTTCATAGAACATACTAATGGCAGTCAGAAGCTGGCGATATTACAAATGAACAATTTTTGTGCAATGACCGTGCCTTATATGTAGTGCCAAAACTGATAATACAATGAGAAAGAGTATCCCACGCGGTAAATAAACCTCAGCTACTAAAGCAACTTCATGAGAACTCAAAAATACTGTTTTTAATCCAAGGAATTAACAAATAACTCTGTTTTGAAATTGCTGTATGCGCTAATGTTTAGTGAAGTTAAGCTAACGCGTTTTGTAAGTGATCCAAAGCCACCAATCAGAATGAATCATATGGCGTTCTGACCATACTAAGGTGAAACTTGATTGGTTGTCATGATATACTGCACCATGCACATCATTATAACTGTTCTATATTTGACTCATTTATAGAGTGCCAACAAATTCTGTTGAGCTTCGCAGAGAACACAATTTATTTATACTAGTCTTGTCCCTGAATTGGTATAGTCATTTGTGATGAGCCATGTGAACACGGGTCAAAGAAAAGCCTGTATAGTCTGTGCTTCACAATATTGTCTATATCATAGTATTGTACGATATCACAGTATTGTCTGTATTACAGTATTTTTTATATCACAGTATTGTCTATATCATAGTATTGTCTATATCACAGTATTGTCTATATCATAGTATTGTCTATATCACAGTATTATCTATATCACAGTATTTTCTATATCACAGTATTGTTTATATCATAGTATTGTACGATATCACAGTATTGTTTATATCATAGTATTGTACGATATCACAGTATTGTACGATATCATAGTATTGTCTATATCATAGTATTGTATTATATCACAGTATTGTCTATATTACTGTGTTGATCGAGACAGAGTTTTGCTTCCTCATGGCAGAGCCTCCAGCAAGGACAACAGTAGCAGTTTAGTAACTTCACCAAAACCCTCTCCAAATCCCTTGGGATGATCAATTGGAGGCAGCTGTGCCTTCATTGCAGATATACAGCACCTGTAGTCACAGAAAAGCCTAAGTACACGTTCATACCAGGAAACTTACTGCTATTCTTTGGAGGAAAGTCAAAAGATAAAACTTTTTCTAAAGGGTCTATTTCCAATTGCCACTCCCAAAAAGCCAAAGTCCACCCATTCAAGTTTAGGTCTAACCATATGGACCAGAGTTTCTCCACCTTTTTAACATGGAGTGAACCCCTTGAAATAACTTTCAAGTCTTCAGGGATCCCCTACTACTGTATAAGCACAGAAGGCTGTATCTGTAAGGCTGACACCCCTACAGATAGTGAAAAAAATAAATGGAATATGTTAAACTGACCTGAGAGGTCAAAACTGCGCAAGGAACCTCTGACAACCACTGGAGGAGGTTCTACAAAACCCTCGTTGAAAAACACAGGTGCAGACACTATGGTAAAAGCAAAGAGATATAGAACCTGCATCTATGTGCTATATCTTTGGTGTCTTCCTATTTTTTACAGCATTACTTTAAACGCTGTGACTTTACAAACTCAGTGCAAAGTGTCAGGGTCTCCTGTCTCCACCCTTCCACTAAGATATACTTACGGTTCTCTGCTCTGTTGCCACATCTATGATGTCGGTAGGGTTTCAGATCTTACCTCGACAGAAAACTCCATGGCCTTCCCTTCAACCTGGATGCATGGGCCTGTGACTGATTGCTCAGTAGGCAACAACAGCCCAGATTGGTGCGTATACCTTCCTAAAGGTTGGGCGCTCAGTTGACTTTTCCATGATTAAGCACTATACAATATGGGGTCTTTTTATAGGGCACTGAATCTGACATTCACCAAACATCCTCTGGTGTACAATCTTCTAGGTTTATGGGTTAAATTGCAGTGACTGATTCTCCACCCGGAAATGGTTTGTGAATATTAGATTCACTGCTTCATGTATAGATTCCTATGTGTTTTTAAAATGAGGGCAAAACAGCAGGAACAACACCCCCACCATCAGCTTATACTCACATTCCCTTTGTTTCCTTGCCACTCCATTCACTGATAAGAAAAAACAGAAAGTCCCAGTACTTTGGGGTTTGCCGATTGACCACTCATGACCAGTTTATGGAAGCGAGAAGGAAGTCTTCAGCCCTGTGTAAGCTTCAACTCATCTTATGTTATAGTAAACTAGTACAAGACGCTCAAGTAGACCAATTCATGTTCTGTGAAGCACATTTTTTCTTAACAAATTCACAATCTACATCTATTCCATTGAATAAAACCAAAACATTTTTTTACCCTTTATACCATTTCCTAATGTTGAAGTCACAGCAACAGCAAATGTTTCTAACTAATCACATCCTCTCCTCTTCGCACAGGCAAAATCTACATTCTTTTATGATTTTAATCATGAGCACTGTGGAAAGAACTATTCTGTACTAAACCAAAGGGGAAAAAGAAAAAAAAAAAGAAAATCCCTTTTTGGTTTCTTAAGCTTTCAAAGCAAACAGACTGTTTCATCTTTCCACTCAGGCAGCCACAGAACAGACAGGCTGGTCAAAAAGCCTAATTAGATCAAACAGGAACTTGGCTCAGGCGGAATGTAAGAACGCAATGGGGAAGGTGGCCCAGATGGTTCTGTGATAAGGATTGTGTATCATTTTTCTGTTACATAAAGTACTTCAGATTAAGATGGATTTCAAGTTCCTGTTAGGTGCCCAAAACATGGAATTTTCTATTGCTGACATCCTTTGTGCCTGCTGCCCATCTCAGCACAGGAATAAATAAAAATTTGTGCTGCAGAAAAAAAAAACAATAGAATATCAGAAATTAAAGGAGAATAATAATGTTTATTATTGTAGATATGCTTGTGATCAGCTTAATGTAAACCTGCTGTGTCCTCCTATTCATGTGGCAGCTCAAATAAACCAGAACTTTCTATTGTGCAGGTATGTTTACCGCAATTTATTTTCTTGCACAGATCATTAAAGTGAAGCTAAACTTCAACCCCTCCCAAACAATGTATTATATTGCAGGTTACAAGTCCAGTTCTGACTTTTTTTTAACCAAACATGTCTTTGATAAGACTCGGAATACACAAAGACCACGGGAAGTTAGCAGCTCACAAGATTTATGGCAAAGTCAACAGGTATTCTCTGAACACGTATAACAAAATGCTTTCAACAGGATAATTAGAAGACGTAAAGGAGGCAAATAAGAGAAGTTCATTGCTAGGTGTGGTGAGATGCTTCTCTGCTAATCTTGTGCTCATCTAACCAATCTGATCCATAATTATAATGGTAATCAATCAGATGGAAGTCCCCAAACACTTCACATTCATGTATGAAATTACTCCAATTCTTTTTCTTAGTGGAAAGTCATAAAAAATTCTGGTTGGATTGTAAATGAATATACTCTATTGATCATACAAATGTAAAAACTTTTGTATTGTACAGCTTTTTTGACAGATACCGGAAGCGATAATTAAAGACATTTCAGAACTTTATCAATATGTAATCTATTGCTGGCCTGGAAGTACGAGGTTCAAGAAGACTTCCAACCTGTCAATTCAATGATTTTCCATATGCCTTTTACTGTTGCTCATTTATCCAAGAAAAACATCCTAACAAGACCAGTGAATCCTATACTACTTTTTCTGAACAGCCTCTGGCACCGCCATCTTTAATTTCTTCGGCTTTCTCTCGAGGACATTGGTTCAAACCCTCACTCATGGGCAGTATGCATGATAACATGAAGCCTTCTGGGATGAGTGACAGAAGAATGGAGTAGATAATAAAGCTTAAGTATGAGCTAAAAAAGAAAGGAAGCAAAAATAAATTATACTTAATTTTGGAAGAGGGAAGAGGGAGGAAAGAAAGAAGTTATTAGTAATAAATCTGGTAAATGATCCAATTTAGGTTCCTGAAGTTGTTCTTGGCTCTACATGCCCCCTGCACCAAACTTTTGCTGGAGTCACCATCCATCATTCTGATGGACCAACAGTGAGGTCCAGGAGATCATAGTGGCCAGGGCCAATGGTCATATATAATATTTCAAATATACAAAAATGAAATAAACTTAACAAACACCTAGTAAATACTATTCATATATTAAAGATATGTTCTCTCGTATAACATAAAATTCTTCCACATCTTGCCAGGAAGGATATTTATAAGATATGTATGGCTTTAGGCAATGATACTAACTAAATACAGTAGGTAAGATTTCTGTTTGCTGTATGTAACTCATCATTTCACAAGCTCTACAGTCTGTACATCTGCAGTGGACTGTGAACCAGATGGTATGTAAGTTAATGTATTCACAAGTACCTGTAAGAACAGACATTCTGCTGGAAATAGAATTCTTAAGAGCTTAGCTAACAATGAAATGCACTGTCTGTCTTTCAGGGGTCACATGATGACTTACCTAATTTCCCAGTCAAAGCTCAGGCTTCCTGTCTCATGATATACTTTTCCACTTTGTGTCTCGTCACCTTCTATCATCTCTGTGCTGCTCCCGCAATCTGAAATACATACATATTTCACTGTCAAATGCAGATTATATTCTTCATTGCACTGCACTTTATGCCCCAGTAGCAAAGGAGTGAGAAGAATGGAATCTATATATAAATAAACTTCTCTAACATGTCATTTCCTCTGCTGTATACCTCAAAAGCATATAAAGCTAATTTTCCTGTATTTAGTAAATGAAAAGCATTGTGCTAAGGGCAACCAATCAGATTTGACCTTTATCAAGACTAGTGGGACATATTTTTCGACTGGTTTATGCTTTTGGCACATCTTTATCAATGTGCATAGCTAAGAGTTATTAAAATAATAATTAATTAAAAATTCAAAAGCATAATATAGGTAATACATTTGCTGAAAGGAGTGTGTAGGCCAGTCTTTCTGACCCTTTTTATATCCATTGAACCTTTAAAAAAATGTTTAGGTTTTGGGAACCCCTGCTATATTAAATTCATCACTCCTTTAATTAATGGTCAGAATGCTCCTCTACTGTGGTGGTAAGAATGCTAACCTTAAAGACAGCTATAAAATTGTTAGTGCCATGCACGCAGATCTTCCAGGGTTCTATACCCAGAATTGTGCAGTCACTGCAACCACAGCTCAAGAAACCGCTGGCAACCGTACAAAGTACCCTAGGGTTCCATGGAATTCTGTTTGGGAATGGCTGTTGTAGACTGTATGGTCATCCATCTTGTTGGTTTGGTAAAGAGAGTTCACATTTTGTTAATGAAAAAGCCTTACAAAGTTCCTTCCTGATCCTGTTAGCCAAACTGTTGTTCCCTGGATTACCGGTCTCTATTGATTGTAATTTTAAAAGTAAATTTCAATCATTTTGAAATTTTCAACAACTTTCAATAAATGAAGGTCGTTGTTTTAGCTTCATCTTACCTTACCCCGCAAATGTTATCCTGTGTTGTCACTCATAGTGCGTCACGAATTTGGGTATCTAGGAAGGTTCTAGTGAATATAAACCCATTTAAATGTGCCCAGCCTGATATTATCAGAATATAAGCAAGAGGAAATAGGAACAGACAGGCTTTTAAAGGGCAAAACATTTTGGTATATGTGTTTATTTAGTGGAAAATTTCATAATGGCCCTGACTCTAACAGAGACCAATTAATTTAATCAAATAATTTTGTGAATACAAAGGAAAGATAAAAAGTCTATATTACATGGATTCTTTTTTGTACAATATCACAAACATATATTAGGAGGTATCTCACAGTGCCCGATGCATTTCGCCTTTTGGCCTCCTCAGGGGACCATTGAGATCAAAAATATATCTATATATAAAGATAAACCATGATCAAGAATTATACATCTGTATGCAACAAATGGTGGGTTATACCCATAACATAAGTGCATTTACTTACAATTGAGATAATACTATACAAATTTATTGGGGGGCAGTTGAGTCAGAGCATCCCTAAAGTTTAGATGAATTATAAAAAAAAATACAAATTAATAGTATTTGTAAATATATGAATATACTAGATAGTTTGGGAATTGGATGTGTGAGATTACTCACCATGAGGTCTGGCTGTAGTGTATTAAGGGATCAGTGCTGGGAGAAATTGTTTGAAACAACTACAAACAATCAAAGTTTATTTATTATTTATCCATAAGGTGTCCAAGATTATTTTGTTACTGGGTATAAAAAGGTAAAAAAAACATTTTTTGCGCTTTAAAAGCCTGTCTGTTCCTAATTCCTCTTGCCTTTATACTCTTAAACCATAGTTCAATTCAACCACCAATTGGAAAATCCTTTATCAGAAATGATCTGCAACCTTTTCTGAAGTGCATGTAGATAGCAAGTGACTGCAACCCGAGTGCAGATACAATAAAAAAAAATGAAAAACTTATAAAAAAAGCAAAATTTTTTGTGTGTAAAGTTTTGTACACACAGAGCTTTAGCAAGAAAAACATCATTAATTTAGGGTGTACATCTCCTTGTGGGGCACCGAATTATGTTCTACAGTGGCACCACAGAAATATACCTATAACCCTAGTTCTTTAAAAAAACATTACCGATAACAATAAATCTGTTTAGTCTTTAGTGATTTGAAGCCATCTGGTTCTCCTACAATTGTTCCCGGCCCAAATGTCATAAAGCTTTTATGGAACAGAGCTTTTCCTCGATTGTAGAAATGGATTCTCTTTATCTTCATGACTCCTTTTTTCAAGCCAATATTTTCCAAATTCTGGAGATACTCGGCAGTCGTTTATTTCCTTCATCAGATCATAATCCTTCCTCCAAATTCTAATTCAAGAACATTTTCTGAATACTTTGAACCATCTGCATAACAATTCGTATTTCCTTCCAGCCTTCCCTACAACTCCCCCCCCCCCTTGATTTGATATATACGGCGACAGGAAAAACACAGCATCCAAGACTTTTACAGCTGCAATGCTCCCGCTTCGCCTTTCCTCCATCAAGTCTATTTTTGCTTTTTCGCCAATAACAAATCTATTTTACTGACAACATTATCTTGCGGGGAGTGGAAAAATGCTGCCTGCTACAGCATCAATTCAACTTTAGGAAGGAAATTGTTGCAAATGCAAATCTGACCAAATTTATATATTTTGAAAAAATGATCTATTGTAGTATTTTGGCTTTTAACATACTGGTTGTCTTTTTTTCTAGGTTTTGGGGAACACACATCTGGCTCTAATCATATCAAAAGACAATATTTCAAAATGCATGAATCATAGAGATATGTATCATTAGGGTCATTTCAGACTGGTGGTTGACCGCAGGCTCAACTGCGCTCCCAACCGCTCCTATTCATTTAAATGGGAGTGGTTGGGAACTATTTTGTGCATGCATTTGCACGCAATTGCGGTAGATCTCAGCTCATTTCCTGGAATGGAACAGGGTTTGTATTTCTGTGCCCCTGTGTGATCCTGATACCTCTGCCAGATGGAGTATGCAGTCTCTTAACCTTCAGTGCAGCAGTTTGGTCAAAATACACCCCTGGCCTGATGACTGGATAATGAGAATATCAATATCTTTACAATGAATTTGTATCCCAATTGTCACACTTACCTCTTCCTCGCTAAAGTGCAGGTGCCTCTCTCCTGTGCATGCCAGAAGTTTTGACTATGGGTGTGCCTGTGCGCCCAAGCTTTATCAGTTTCATCCATCACCCAATCAGGAAGTAGCCTCCCAATCACCCCTGGCTATCTAGCTAGCTCAGACACAGCACTCAGCGTTCATGCAATATGTCTCCACTAGTGCCGAGCCCCCTAGCTCTGCTGAGCATTTCCTCTAGACCGGTTAGTTAATTCATTGTTTCTCTTGTCCATCTCCCATGTTAACCTCATGTTGCCCAGTCTGTTTCCCAGCCAATTCCCTTGTACTGTTCCAGTGTTACTCTCTGTCTGTGGTTATCCCCGTGTGACCTGTGCCTCCTGTTGCTTCCTGTGTCTCCTGTATTCCCCGTGTCTTCGGTGCCCCGGTGTCTATTTTTTGGAGCACATGCTGATTGGCGCCAAGTGCTGACCCTACAACTGTAAATTGCACTTCCTCTAAATAAAAGCAACAATACACAGGACTGGCTGGAATAAAACAAAAAGAAAAAATATAAGAAAGCACCATTAGGATATTTAATTTTTTCCTCTTTATTATCATCTCCACTACTCTGTATGTTTGCTTCATGACAACAAAAAATGTTTTCTTTCTTGGCAATTCCATACACACATTCCTAATTTTTCTCTCATCCCTCAGATCCTCCAACTGGCCCAAAAACAAGTATTAACAAAAATCCAAAAGCAAGAGGTACATTTTCCCCCATTTTCCTTCATCCTAATGTTATTCCCCATAGTAGGTATTTAGAATAAATTGTTACCCTTTGTATGCACTAAGGATTTCTGTGATTTCAGAAGAATAAATTTCATTGCATAGTTACTAAGTCAGCCATTGGAGAAAGGTCACCAAAGTGGAAATTTTTAATATTCATGATTCAATAGTGTCCAGGACAGCAAAATATTCAATACAACCCTGCACACAACATGTTGAGCAGTTCATCCTCTTGCTGACAATTCCCTTATTTTGCTCATTACCCATTTAAATTATCTACTAAAATGAGTTGATTGGCAGCCATTGATTATATTGCTCTGTAGAATAAGCTTTACATTGTCCAGGTAGTGTAGCCGTGTTACTATAATTGTAGCTGTCATCATGAACAAATAGTTTCGGTTAAACAGTAAAACATAAAACACTTGTCATGCAAGCCTTTTGATCTAGAAAAGTTTACTGTGTGATCAAGATGCTTTTATTTTTCATATTTCTTATTCTCTTTCTTTTGTGTTCCTGTCATTGCGTGTAAATTAGGTGTGGAGAAAGGATTTAGAAAATGTTTTGATTTGTATTTGAAATAAAAATGAACTATTGTTCTTCATATAAATAACTCTGTCACTTTAAAATAAGGGTAGGGCTCCTAAGAGGTAGAAAGAGAAGAATCCTCAAGATATGTGTTCTAAATGGGCAACGCGTCAACGTTTCCTGGTATTGTTTGGTCTTTGCTTGGCCCCATCTGCCTCACACATGACAAATTGCCATGGAGGCAGCTTATCATGGCCAATAGGATTGTGAAAGGGCAAGAGGGATCAGGGGTGCATTGCCAAGAAGTGTTGGGGCTTTGCCAGTTTTGACTGATTGGACATAGCAGAGGTAGTATAGAAGGTATTGTATGTCCATTCAGGCAGTGCAGAAACAATTTAAATCAGTTTAAAAAAGAAAATGAACCTAATATGAAAAATAAGGGCTACCTAACACCTACACATTTTAGGGTTAAAAAATTATTACTATTATTTTTACACAGTATTTGTATAGCACCAACATATTAGGCAGTGCTGTACAAGTCCATAGTCATGTCACAAGCTCTCCCTCAAGACCTCACAATCTAATGTCCCTACCATAGTCATTTGTCATTACAACAGTTCAAGGTCATCTTTTTGGGGGGAAGCCCATTTACCTAACTGCATGTTTTTGAAATGTAGGAGGAAACCAGAGTACCCGGTGGAAACCCACGCAGACCTGGGGAGAACCTGAAAACTCCATACAATTAGGAATAATAACACATTTGTCTCTTTGGCTTTTTTTATAAAGGCACTAGAATCCTTTTTTTTGGTATAAAACTTTTTTAAATGTAGTGCTATAAACATGAATGAACACAATTTTAAACTTTACATTTACAAAAAAGGACAAAGTAAGTAAAGAATAATAAACAAAGAAGTTATTAAGAAAAAGGTTTCAATTTGTAAAACAGAGAAATCTGACATTTCCTCAAATATTTTTTGATAGGAATCAATTACTGCTTATGAAACACAAAGACCTGGAAGGTTACCACAAGGGATTGTTTGAGAGAATGTCCGATTCCCTGTTTTATAAATAGTACCCTACATAGGGTTCCCCAAAGGTTAATAAGGGCTAATATATTGTTATAAAATTGTTACTTGTTGATACTTTAATGGTGGTATTACCTTTAATGTTACTTTCACTATTTTTTCTATGATATCTAAAATTCCAATAAAAAAATGTATTGAAAATAATAAAAAAAGGATGTTAGACATAGCAGTTTTTGTGAATGAAAGGTACAATAGTGGAACATTTAAAGAAAGAGGAATAAAGTAAGTATTTGAAACTCAGAGCAGAATATTTTACAACACTGCCCTCATATCAATGTCAATATAATGAAAAAAAAACATTAATAATGGCTAAAAAAAAACATAAACTGTGAGGATTATAGTGTCTCCTACAGTAAGTGTACGTGGAAATTGTCCCCCTACCTTGGTGGTCAATGGAAAAAATTCCACCTGACATTGGTGTTCAGTAGAGCAAAGCACCTCCATATTGGAAATCATTGTGGAAGTAACCCCTTACATTGGATGTTGGAGGGAAATCACCTTTTACATGATGATCATTGTAGAGGAGAGAACAAGGAACTCATCACAACCTGTACAGGCTGCATCCATCACAGGCTCCACATGCCCTGGTTGGGAAAGCCTACTTTGAGCAATACTGTACAATTTTTGACTCACCACTTTTAAAAAAAAATTGAAGGAGTAAAAATACATTGTCATGATTTTCTCATACTGATTTAACATACTCTTCTCATCATATCTGCCTAGAGTTCAGCTTGTGTACATTCCCATCATCCAATAGACACGCCTTTCATTTGGCCATAATGGAAAGTTTGGGTGGCTGGTATAGATATATACAACTCTCTAAGCACATTTATTTTATTCATTCCACACTTTAACTTTTCCCCCAATTACTGGTTATCGTCATATTTGATTTACTACTATTGGTCTCTGTATATTGAATATTGCTTTTTGTTGTATTAAAGCCGACTGACTTCTAGGTACATATAGGATACAAACATTAATTCAGCTCAAAATTCATTATTACATTAAATTATTTATTGTATTTAAATGTAATCAGTGTAAGTACCTGACAGGGCTTTGGGATCAGCCTCTGTATCTGGGGTTTAATACTTTTAATAATGGGGTTAAAAACAACACAAAAAGCCAATCAGTTTATGAGCTGACAAGAAGCAAGTTAATCGGAGGAGAAAGAGGATTGACGGAAAGATGAGCTAATCATTGTGTTACATTTCTCTTTACTCATCAGGTATAGGCTGGGGATTGGGTGGGACAAACTGGGCTACAAAGAAGAGGATTGAATAATGCTGATCTTCAGAATGTGGACATCTGGTGACGGCAAAATAGTATTGCAGGAAAAGCTCTAGATTGAACGTGAAAATTGCAGCAAAAGCCATTTTAATTTTAATGGGTTGTTCATTTTTTATTGCTCTTTTTGGATGCAGAAACATTTTTTCTGCTATAAAATGTTTGTAATTGTAAATGATAATTCTAATGGATTGAAACCATGTTGCTATTCTGTATGCTAAAAACTTTATATGTTTAGTAATAATAACCTAGTGTTGGAACTACATAAAAACTATAAATTTTGTACAAAATGTCTTTGTGAAGTCCACCACTTGCTAATTTGCCCTTGATCTTGCATTACCCATAAACCCCAGACAATCATGGTGCACACTGACAGAACATTGCAAAACCTAAGGATTGTATGACTAGCTGTATCAGCAGCCTGTCTGCTAAATTGCCTATCAGTTAAGACAGCCTGTAAGAAATTCAGAAGGGAGAGAAGTCTGTTAATTACTTCATGGAAATGCTTGTCAGGAATTGACATGCACCTGTTGCAAGAAACAACTAGGACAAGAAAACTGTAGAAATGCAAAAATTAAGTACAAAGACCCAAGTGTGAAGTTATTCTTATAATTATTATTATTAAACAGGATTTATACAGCACCAACATATTAAGTTGTACTTTAAAGCTGAACTCTAGGCAAATATTAGAAAAAATATTATTTTGTGTATTCCTTTAAAATGGCTTAATGATCAGCTCCAAGACCCTGATTCTGTGATTTCTTGTACTGGTGTCACATGGAGAGAAAATGAAGTTTCCCCATAAAGCACATACAAATAAAACTGTGCTCAGCCCCCAGGGACTTCATTTAGGCTTGATTAGGGGAGTTGTCAATGAGGCTTGAACAAAAATCATGAAATTCCTACTCATTTTAACCCTAGCACAGCCTACTTATGCCATCTAATCCTTTAATAAAAGGAATAATAGGAGGAGCAGCTCCATGGATTGTGATTGGTGTCCTTGGCACTCATTGGCTCTGGTCTCCCACAGATTTCCTCAGAGGCCGGCCAGTATCCAAAAACATGCAGTTAGGTTAATTGGCAAATGTGCTTGGTATATGTGGAAAATAGCAGCACAACCAAAGTGTGGCTTTAGCTGCTGGGTGCAACATGTATGTGTGAGAATAATACCCATGGATAAACCTAATAGGAAAACTTCAGGAATCTCCAAAACTAATTTACAGAGAGCCTTCAATCTCACATCATAACAAAGAAAATCGGAATAAACAACACAAGGGTAAGAAAACTAACTTCAGAAAAATGAGATTTCAGACGAATGAGAATAATAGAGGTGCCTAAGGAGTCTTTACTTAAATTATGCAACTGGCTTGTAAGGGGGGATGCCAATTGTTTTGCATGAACATTGTGCACAGGCGAGAGGGTACATGGTGGATATCATCTTCTCCATGTTCTGTGTTGCATGGTACCCTCTGTCTTACTTGACTTGATCTCTTGAAGTTCTCTCTCTTGCCAAAGAAGTGAATTTCAGCACAGCATACCCTAGGAAACTCTTCCGGGAAGTCTTCAGGACATTACAACTGGCAAACTCGCATCTTCAACTTCTGGTAACATTAAGTTTGAAAGAGGTGGAACACTTCTGACTTCCTGCCTACCTTTTCTTTTGTTCTCCTATCTGAGCTAGTTGTCTGGAGAAGAACGGCAAGCTTCCCCGAGGTAAAAGGGGCACTTTCAGGGCCACTAATGTGAAGACTCTTCTCTGATTCTAACAGTATCCTCCTCTTTGATCTTGCTTGATTACTATTTTCTGCTGCTTTCTGTTTCTAACTGCTTACTGGAGGTAAAAATAAAGCCCCCTTACCCATATTTACCTTGCAGGGTTCACCCTAACAGAACATTAAAGGAAGAAATAAGGGCATTTACACAGTAAATTTGACCCTATTACAGGCTTGCTAAAAAATTATGATGGACCAAAATCCTTCAGGTGCTGTCTATAAAAAATGTCTTTGTGCATATGAACATTACTGTGCAAAAGGGTTTGCGATGTATGTATAGGTTCCTTCAGAAGTTGCTAGGAGTTCCTCCTCCTACCTGTAAGGGCCGACATTCTTTCTACTGGTCAATAATGTAAGAGACAATCTTCCCACTGTCAATTCTGTTGATGCGAGCCATGGGTATATTAATTATAACAGGGGTTCCCTGAAGACCTGAAAGTTATTTCAAGAGCTCCCCCAAGTTAAAAAGGTCCCTTGTTTACATGGATAGTTGTGTTTTCAGTATGCCTTTACCCTAGCTAACCCTTTATATGTCTTGGATTTTCCAAAGACTTTTTGCTGATTTATAAACCAGTGTCTGTTCATGCCATCTAGGAGTTGTGGGTGTTCACCTCCACTTTTGTTTGTCCCAGCTCCTCTAGCTACTTCTTTCATGATAATAAAATAAATACTAAATCCAAGAGGTAGACGAAGACACTTTCATAATGACCACAGAAGGTGTGGAGACCTAAGAGTTCAAGGATAGTGTTCTCATTCATTGAGTTCGGGAGAGATATAGGAAATTGTCACATCACAGCTTCGATGCCCAGACCAGGTTAGCAGCTTTGGTATGTCTTGATTCATTTGGCAATTACTAGTTTACTATTACTAGTTTTTCCATTTGAGTCTCAGAACTATTTCCAGTTCTCTGCTGCAAGGTTAAATAGGCTTTCAGGGCAAGGGCCATTTTAATGAGGACTTATTGTGTCCTTAAAGGGGTAAAGCCCAATTAAAGTCACCATGCCCACAGTCTCCATTATCCTGTAACACTTTCTGTTACATGTAATTGTACAGAGTGTCTAAATTTGAATGTGCAATCTAATAGACACTGGAGTTACACCCAGTGTGCTCGATAATAAGCACTCAATACCGAACCTTATCAGACACATCTCTTCCACTCAAACATAAGAATACGTACAGCATAGAGCACTGGAAAAAAAAAACAAGCAGAATTTTTACCGAAAGGGTTTTAGAAAACACTTTTATAAAAAAAACTTGTCCTAGTACAGGACATTAAGGCTATGTTTTGAACTCCATCAGGAAAAGCAGTTGCCATGCAGTTCCTGGTGGTTGGCGCCTTATCAGCCGCTCTGCCATCGGCACCATTGCATTGGTTCTTCAAGAATTAAGTGTTTGCACTGATCCGCTCACTGCTGTTATATTAATTCTCCATGGGCTGCTACCCCATGTGGAAGTGCTTCAAGGGTGCAAGTAAGCGGTAACCATGCCACGACCTTATTGGCACCCAACTGAGCCAACTGAGCTTCAGCTCTCCAGCATCTACCTTCTACTGAAATATCAGCTTTGGGTCTACTCACCCATTACGCTATAAAAATACATTTGTCTATTTTAATTAATTTACATCCAAATTACATTTTGTTTTTATACGTTCTTGCAGTTCACCTTTAAAAATGACATAACATGATACACTATATGACTAAATTGCCTGCCTGGGTATAGTGTGCATAGTCTGTGCAGGCTTCTACTTATAATTTGCTGCTGATCCTTGATGACTCTTGGCTCTGATTGTACCTGGAGGAGTATTAGAAGGCATTGTGAGGAAAATGATAATAGGAAATAGCTGAGCAATGTGGAAGACGTATTAGGGGAGCTCTTCATAAGCTCTATGGAACATTAACTGCCACCGACTCTAATGATTCCCCAGCAGATCTCTCCTGGCATTCCTAGCGTGTTACATTATTTTTGCCCACCTTCTGCTTAACTTCAAGGCTTCTATAAATATAATTGTCAGATGTACCAACAAAAGCCATCTATTTTGCATTCGCTAATTATTCGCTCCTCAGTGTTTTTTTTGCCTCCTGCAGTTTTATTTCAGATTTCACTTGATTGCTAATTTGAAATGTAATATTTATGGGCAGTGATAAATTATATTTGAAATTATAATTCTGTGCCGAAGCTGCAGAATCCTATTTTTTCCAAAAATATTGTATAACAAAGTTTCCTGATGGTGATAACTTTAATATCTAACATAAAGTGGAACTATACTCATTGGTGGGTGGTGAGCATCTGCCATAAGCACCAATTATGAACAGCTTATTTGCTGATTATGACCAGCACAGGCTCCATGTAGCAATGGCAGGTCCATTTCCTCTAACTCTTCCTAATGAACACAGCCACAGCTGCAATCATTGAGAAGATGCCCAGCAAAGGAGAACCTCCTGACATTGTAATATTAATATCTCTTACAAATGATACATTTGTTACAGATATAAATGTATCATTTGTAAGAGATACTTATATTACAATGTCAGGAGGTTCTCCTGTGCTGGGCATCTTCTCAATGATTGCAGCTGTGGCTGCATTAATTGAGAAGAGTGTGCGATCCCGGGGGCACTAGAGGTTACTTAACCTTATGTTAATGTTGAAATGTGCAATTGTTGATGTATTACAACTTAATGATTAATGTTGGATAATGGACACTGTCAATCACTTAGTGCTGGATAACAGGTAGAGATGAACTGTAAATAGGACTGCTTAGAGCTGTTTTTATCCTCACCATGTCAAATTGCTCAATATACACATCTGCTTTGTTATGCAGTCACTTTGCATTTTGTGGAACGTTGTTAAAAAGTTGTAAGGACAGGGTGTCTGCAGTCAGACCAGCCAGACACCTTATCCTTACAACTTTTTAACAATGTTCCAAAAAACAATAATAATTCTTGGGATTTCTAGAGCTATCTTTCTCCCGCTCCTGCCCCCTTCTATATCCTTCAAAGGTTACTTTGAGAGCACTTCTGATCGAGCAATTACATATAAATGTAATTATAAGAACTCTAGAATGTATTTGCCTCAATACACCTCCCATTACTTTGAAAGTATTCATGTCTGCTGTACTTATTCCTTTAATGCAACACCAATCATTGTAAAACTTACCAAATGAACATAAATATTTAAATATTCATCTAATTAGGACTTAAAACCATTGTATAGGCAACAAGGATGGAATCTAACCAGCTTCAAACTCTTTATATAAGATACCATGACCTTTATCCTCTCTTCCATTACAGCCCTTATAAAGTAATAAAAGCCTCAACTTCCCCTGAGGAAGCAAATATGCGAAACGTGTCCGAAATGAGACCATGACTTATTATAACTTAATCAAGATGTAAAGGTCTTACCTAATGGGCTTAATGATCTAGATATAAGAGGCCCAAAATAATCCTGTATGTAAGATGCGTTTTTTGTTGTAATTGTAACTGTTATTTTCAAATATGTCTTATATTTTACTTCTCTTTGGAATACCTTAATAAAAAAGTTTATATTTTAGGAGCATTAGCTTGCCACTTTCTGCTCCCCTTTTTTTTACAAATGTGTATGAACACTAAAAATGTCAAAGCACAGATGACGAGGTCAGATATTCAGATTGGATTATTTTTGACTAATCTAATAAAGCTCTTCAATATAATTTTAATGTAATACCCCCACAACAGTGATATGGACAAAATACGTAACCAAAACTGTAATTAGTGGTGGTGTAAAGTTTTCAACTCACAACTAGGCCCATAGCCTTTAGGTGTTTGCAGTGATTTGTGTATTAATTACCTATCATAATTTTTCTCAGAATTCTTCTTTTTCTTTTTTTTCTGTAAGGCCCAGGTCAGTACCAGTATTCTCCAGATATCAGTCCCCCAATCTATTGGCATGGTCTTCACCTATACCAGCCCCTGCTCAGCCTCGGGAGACTGGTTGTGTCTCCCAGCACTCTGGTTGCCCCCAGGACTTGGTGTGCAAGGGATGGTGTCTGGAGATAGGCCGACAGATGACTAGGAGCCCACAAATACAGAGTACAGAATAATGAGGAAACCCAGAAACAAGCTGAAGTCAAAACACAGGAAATCAGTCCACCAAGTGAGGTACAAAGAGAAAGGCACAAGCAGAGTCGGGGTCACAAGCAGAGGTCGTCCAGGCTCAAACGGAATGTCAGTAACAGGTAAAGGTCAGGAACAGAGAAACACTCAAAATCACTCTAGCACAGGTAAGCCCAGCAGACGCTATAACAGGCACTGAAAAGCCACATTTTGGCTTTGGGTTTTAATATTCTTTCAGAAGCAAATCTCATAAGCATTATTAAAATATTATAGGGGCTATTGTTTTCTAGAAAAAAATATTTGGATAGTTAAATTGTTATAAAATTGATCATTCTGCCTGTTCATCCATTGTAATCAGAATCCAGGCTATTCATTTAAACAGCTTAGTGGAATCAGGAACAGGTAAGCACGTACACAAGGTATTATTTATCAAGATGATTAAGCTGCTTCTCCCTGCGGTGGCATACGGCAGTGTTCATATTTCATCCAGCTCCACTTGTGTGTTTCCCATGAAATCTGTTTTATACCAGGAGTGCTCTGAATACCTCTATCCTGCCATGGCACACATTGCATGCAGCAGATGGGGAAAGGCATCATAAATCAAGATTACAGGTGTGTTATTGCTCTGCAGCTAGGCTGGCATGTCGACTCACCTCTATCTTCCTGCAAACTCTGCTTACTAACTGGAACATGTCCCTTTAAAATGAGCCTATTTAGAGCACAGATGCTCAATGAATTCAGCAGACAGACGGTATAATGGAATGTCAGTGTTCTAGTCTGCTGCCTGCAAGCTATGGCACTCTCTTTTTTTATTATTATTAATTTCTTGACAGTGTTTCCAGGGCTGCCTTCAGGCTCCAAGCTTTAGATTTCATATCCTTGACAGTTTCTTCATCTGTGTTTGGGCAGCAATTAAAAATCTAGAGACGAGCAAGAAAGATGGATGAGATATAGAGTATAATACAATTACGACACATGTTGTACAGACAAAGGCAACAATATAGCCAGGTGTCTATACAGGGGCACACAGTACATAGGGATCTTAACATTCTTTTGGAAAGGTCAGAAATTGTTTATATAGAATGCTGGTGGAATGAGCAATGATCATTATCCAAGACACCTTTTGTATGGTATTGGGCACCTGTCTATAATGCATGAAAGCAAAAAACATGGACACTGTGCTACTGCTCAAGGTATAAAGTTTACCTAATGTACCACTAATCTTAGTTTTCTATTCTCCATTCAGAAAATAATGCTAATGATACCAAAAATCATTTAAAGGACAAACAAGGATTACAATTCAATTACTGTAGAATTTAAATGTCTTGCACAGGCTTAAACTACAAAATTCAGCTCTTTCTGCAATAGGCATCTTCTCTCCACTGTTGTTGCATTGTTGGTTTTTAGTTTTCTTTCAGTTGGAATAAAGACCAGCATTGTTCATTTTATTTCCTAAAAGCCCAGGTTGTCATGAATAAGTAAAGAAGCAGACACGTTAAATGCAAAATTTCTGGCAGTATTCATGCCGCAAGGAGCTATTATCTCTTTTCTGCAAGACCCCCATTGTTCAACCATCAGCCTGGGTTTGTGTTCTTAACCAAATTGTAAGTTGTACTGTCTTACCTTAAGATATAATTCTTTTTAGCCAAAATTGTCATCCAGACACCCATGCCAGACAGAAAAGCCATGTTCTTTCCTACCAGAAAATTTCCAGTACAAGAATGACAGCACCATGCAATGGCAGGCCACCTGGATGGCTTACAATGGTAACCCACCCAGTCTTCTTTAGTAGAAAAATGTATTCTAATCATGTGCATAAACCTTTTTATTTTATTTAATGAAACAATAACTAGATGCAGTTTTTACCTCCCCAAGTAAATCTGCTTAAAATAAACTTGTGCTGTGCTCATGTAGGTTTAACCTAGTGGTTTGGCTTTTGCTGGTCATAAACTTCCTATTTTTGTGCCACACCATTGCCTTCTGGGGCAAAGAGAAATACGCATTACTTTAAGGTATGGGAGAAGTAAATTTCCCTTTCTCCATCTTCCACTAATGAAGTGTTTGGTGCCTTAGTGGCCATTCACTATTCCAGGGCTTTGCCACATTGAGGTCAGGATAGGATCTGAAGTCTTCTGCGTACTCCAACTATATCAACATTGTCTTCTTACACAGGATATATGTCTGATCATGTCACCAGTAAGTCCGCAGTAAAGTGAAAATATTGTGTGGTAAGTAGCTAAAATGGGGTATAAATCTATGTGAACCTATAACTTTAGAATTTAATAATTTTATAGCATGAGGGATGCTAAGACTGGCAAGATATGCAACATACTAACATACAAATAAACCATAACCATGTTCATCATATATACACAAACATAGTATACACTACATGTTAGATTTATGAATTACCTCCCAGATAAGAACAGATTATGCCTAGAGTACGGAATTAAAACAGAAATAAAAGAAACGTTCTTGAAATAAGCCCAAGGAAAGACGTCAGTGTTCTCTAATTCTAATATGATGAATAAGCAGAGTGGATGGGTCAATTGGTTCTTATCAACCATCAAATTCCCTGTCTTGTGTAAGACAGATTAAAGGATAAGAGACACAATGAGAAAAGCACCATTAACAATGCAGCGACTAGATGTATTATACGGAGGATGAAACATATCAGAAGGAGGCTTCCAGTAAATTCATAATTGCTTGATCTATTATTAGACAAAAAGAGCAATAATGGTCTTCAACTACATAAAGCCCTATCATGGCACTTATCCAATGATACCTATGGGATGCATACACAAAGGCTATTTTAGTCTAATAATGGTGCTTCCAGCAACTGTCCCCTTTTATAGAACTCTTTGTTTGAGTCTCCAATGGAGCTAATAGGAAAGGTCCCATTCTCGACCACTTGCAAAACGGCCTAGCTTAGTCAAAAGGCACACAAGTCAATAGTGGGAAATTGTCACAGGCTGTCCACCGTTTTTTTAATGGGCCCGTCTACCCAAAATTGACATTTTTTATATTTTATCAATAACTTTTATCCTATCTTAGAGATTCTGATGATGAGACCTATCACCTAGATTCCTAAGTCTTCCTTCTAACTGGGTCATGCTGGAGAATGCTCTTTACTCAAGTGCAGTGTTTCTCAACCAGTGTTCTGTGGAATCCTAGGGTTCCTTCAGAGGTTGCAGGGGGTTTCAGAGCAATGAACACTTTGTATCTCTCAGATCAGTTACCACCAGGAGTGCCCTCACTTATATTTCGGGAATGGGCACGCGTGCCAACTCTTTTTTTGCAAAGAATTCTTTGGTGGTCCATGGCTCTGGCCAGTCCACCCCCCTGCGAGGTCAGACCTACCATAGGACAGTGGGCGGGTTCTGGTATCATGACATCACTCTGGGGGAAGCTTATATGAGTGACACATAGGCAGGAGTGTAGTGGGGCAGGCACGTTTACATAACAATGATGCACATGCTCGCTCCACATGGATAGTACCGTGCCCTCTCCTCTTTTTTTACGACTACACCCTTGGTTACCACTGACACCAATAATCTGCTTGGCTATCTGTATGGGTGGCAGCTGTCCCAATGGACAGAAATGTAACATGCATTCTGGACACCACACTAATATACTGTGAGCTGTGCATATAGTGATTATAGCCGGGGTTCCCTAAAGACCTGAAATTTATTTTAAGGGTTCCCCTACATTTAAAATGATCGAGAAACACTGCTTTAGTGTGATATGTAATACATTTTCCCATTACAGTGAATGCACTTTTTTTCAAAAACAAAAGCGAGATATTTTCAGGGGACTGATCTTGCCATACTAAAGTCCACACGAAAAATATATTTTTTTTATATTTATGGATATCTTTATATTTTATACCAAAACCAAAGGTTCAGAATAACAACCCAGCAACTATCATTTTTATAAGGTGCTCAGCTATGGCAGCCCCCACATTTCTAAACATAGTAACATTCCATGTCCGCATAATAAAATATTCTTTTGATTTATTTTGTTCTTAGTATAACTGCAAGGATACATAGATCTATGACAAGGAGATCTCCACAGGATTTATATTAAATGAATCTCAGTGAAAATAAACATCCAAATCCTATGGTGGGCTGGAAATAAAGTTTTTTGGCATGATTGTGTAGATTGTATGTAGATTCTCTAAAGTTACCAACAGGAAAAAATACTTTTGCAAATACCGTTTAATCTAGTCATATGTGTATAAAATATATGTATATGTTCTTTTTTTCATGGTATATGTGCCTAAATCTGCCTTAACATAGGACATGAAATGGCAGCAGCAGCACTCTGGGTGCTTTCAGTCTGCCTTCATGTACATAATTAGAGGGCAGACGGATGACTTTATCAGTGTGCTTCTGCTGTTTTATTGTCAAATTACAGGTTAGGATAGCTGGTGAGGAAGCTGTATTGGTAAACTATAAAGGGAAAATGTGTGGTTACTGTCCTGAGCATGCTATCTGGTATCTGGATCACATAAGTAGCTAATTAGCAATCCAGCGGTATAGTAAACTGTTTGCTTAGAGTTCAGTGTGGATTAGTAACTGGCTTTCACCATGCAAAGTTCCAATACGATGGGTACATTAGATTGGGAGGATCCAAAGGTAAGCATGATTAAATAGCCCTTTAAATTCAGCATATTTTAAATTATATTTCTACCCTATAGATAGAGTAGGGAAGAGTTTAATCCTTGCTAGTTCTTTTTTTTATACCTGTGTCCTGTTGGGGAAAATTTCCTTTACTTTCTGTGCCAACAAGATAGATAGACAAGATTAGATAGACAAGATTAGATAGACAAGATTAGATATTTTAGAATTATCATTAATATTATTATTAGAGTTAGCTAAAACACCAAAGTGAGGGGAATTTCACCCTTGTTCCCATAGTAGATCTTCCCATCTTTTTTAGAATGGTCAACAGTACACCTAAAAATAATTTTGGCAATGAGAAAGCAATACAATCTTGACATATATTTTAACCTTGAAGTCTACCTAAAAGAAAAAATTGCTTAGAGAGCACTTCCAATGGTTCTCGCCCGATAATCGGCTCAGGGCTGATATCCGACGAGAATCTGAAGAGTGTACAGCACGTGTCGTTCATCGTCCGATCGACCGTCCTGGCGGATCCACAAACGATGAACGAGGAATGATCGTAATGCAAGGATAGGAGGAGAGCGGCCGGCGGGGTGCCGTTCCGTCAACCCCCCCCCCTCCCCTTTGCATAGAGCAGAATGGTGATGTATGTACAGCATCGTTCATGCATCGTGCAGTCCTTAGTCATTTGAAAGGATCATGAAAGATCCTTTCCAACGACTATAATTGCAAGTGTGTATGCGGCTTTATACACTATACAAATACAAAAAAAATGAATATCTGATAGTAAGAAATACAAAGAGAAAGAAACATCTTTTGTATTGTTAATTCCTAGAAAGAAGCCACTTTTGACTGGAATTGGCTTTCCAATATGATAAAATAAACTGTGATGTTGCCTTGAGTCAGCACAAACTCATTTGAAGAATTTTTTCTTGTGCCTGCTGGCTTTAGCGCATCAATGGCTTTGTTTTTCCCCATCAAAATCTAGTCTCCGGTGGCTTGTTTTCCACTGCTGGCTGCGCTGGGATGCACAGCAGATGCTAAATAGGGCACAAGGGACATATCAAGGCCCGTGGCATATAGATATTTTTTAATCAAATAGTAAGAGATCTTGAAAGAATCAACCTGCTGTTTCAGTGAGTTTGAATGGAAAACTTCTGTTGTCTTTTTTTCGTATTAAAATGAAAACAGAATAATATTGACTTGGAATTAGTGAATGCAAAATGTGACAAGAGACACATGCAAATGTCTGAATTTGCTGAATGCAAACAAACGAGAAATTGAGAAGAGCTTTGAGTGGGGAAGGAAAGCTCCCTTGTTCAATACTGGACATGTGCATATAGATGCACAAATAAATGATTGCCATGTCATTCTTCTCTTTCAATGAAATAAAAATAGAATAGAGAAGAGATAAGGGAAATACATAGGGCTGTAAGGTGCTGTAGGGTATATGCAAGATTAGCTCTTCCGAGTTAGCAGGTTCATATCATTTGGAGCTTAGGAAATGGAAGTGAGTGGCAGAAAAAGCTGCAGCCTTCTTCTATTAGTGGGGCGATTGGGATTGTTTTTTAATCTTCTTCATTAACTATCAGTGACATTGGAGAGGGTCTGCATAAATAGGATCAATCATAAATAGCTGGTTTGAACAACCGTGACCTGCTGGGTTTTTCTGGTTGCAACTGCTGCTGAAATTGGGATTTTTACACTAATGTACATTAAGGGAAATACATTTTATTACCTAATATTAAGCAGTATATATTTAACTTTCCTTCATACCCTTGCCAATCCATTCAACATAAGAGCTAATGCCAATATCCAAATATTGTATGGATGAGAATGTAACTTTCCCATGTGACAATGCTGGGCCAATTAGTCCAGTCACAATGGGACTCCATAGCTCGGTTTAAGCATTTTATGCACAGTTTTTTCTTCAGCCCGACTATGGACTTGGACTTGTTTTTTACCAACCAAAAACGTTTCATATAAGTGTTCTTTGAAACCTCCCACAGCTTTATAGTAACATTTTGTCATCCATTTATTAGTAAAATTGCCTGTGACCTACCTCCAGCCCATGACATACAGTTGACATTCAAAAATCCGGCAAACTCGGGACCCGAGGAGTGTCGTATTTTTGAAAATTCCAGAATTTTGAAAGTTATACTTACCTCCACACACAGGCCAGCCTTCCTCTTGCAGCACCGCAGACATCTGGCACAGTTCCACGGAGCAGAGATGTCTCAATGTATACTTAGTTTAGCAAGCAAGATCTAACAGCTGTTTCTGCAGAACATCGCCATCAAAACATCAGTGGCCAAACAGTGTACTGCAGTCCCTGTTTTGAAAATGCGATCTGAAATTCATGCCTGAAAACTGAAGGAAACGGAATATCGATGGACGGATTTTCGATTGTCAACTGTAGTTCTTTTTCAGCTGTAAACATATTATATTATATATATATTATGGATACCAAGAAGCAGAAGAGCTCAGGTTTCCATTTTACTGCTCCCTTTATTAGCATGTCCCTTGCACTATAGTATAGAACATTGTCTCTTTGTGTTGCTTCTCCATCCTCCAGAGTCTGAGCTCTGCAATACAGTTGACTGTAAAATCCCTCATCTAGATAGAATAGAATCACTTATCTAGCTGTCCCTTATATTGGGTCTAATTTATTAAAGCTTATTAAAGAGGATACACTTTAACATTTTAGATGATCAAGCAAACCTGGAATGGATTTTCCTAAAAGTAATTTCCTTTTTGTTAGAAAATGTTTTCAATCCTGGACTAAATCTATTCCAGGATTGCTGGATCATCCAGCTTTACTGATGAAAGTGTATTCTCTTTAACCTTGGAGAGCTTTAATAAATCAGAGCAATAGATGGAATGAGTTTCCTTTTTCTATTTTTTTCCTATCTTTTCATCTCTGTTGTCCCACTTCTAGGTATGCTATTTACACATCTTTAAAAAAACACATTCTAGCTAATAAAAGTGTTATACCACAATAAACCTATTATCGAACTTCTAAATTACTGTTTTGGAATGTCGTTATAATAAAAAAAAACGCTTGCAGGTTTATTCAATCACCTTTTTCATATGAATGTTCATGGTTTGTATAACCTGGGGTATGGTAGGGTTTGTGTCCCTTGCCAACATACTTTGCGCTAGAAGTTGTCCCTCCCTCTCAGAACACTAGGAAGTATGCAGATAATTGCAATTTGCATACAATGATATAAACTGAAATCATTCTCAGCGATAAACCCCGGAGTTTGAGCTTTTACTTCAGCAGTACTTATGTCCTTCTTTAGTTAGAGTTCAGTAAATCTAAAACTTTATGTGTAGATATCATTGCATTAGTTGTTGTAACTCCAGTAAATAGTTGCTGTTGTATGTTAGATTTGAACTTTGATTGCCCGTATGCAAATGTCCAAATGATACAATGTAACAATATAATCTTGCAAATGTCATCATGAAAAAAACCTGTGGAAGGTCCAGCTGTGTTTTTACAACGCTTAGTGTATCAGGAGGTTAGCGGGTCTCATTACATAGGTCTTGTGGACTATGACAATGTAAAAAGCTTGTAATGAGTAGTACAGATCTCTTAATCCTTGTGCTTGCTAAGATATATCCTATTACATCACTAAAATGACCTCTAAAGTTTTCCAAAGTATTTTCTAAACCACATAAATATTTAATTTCTATCACTGGGGTCAACAGCGATTAAATGTGTTCATTTTTGCTGGCATATCAAAATCAGTACATGGGATGTTATAAAATTGTTTCACATTTTGAGCTTAAAAGGAGAACTTTCCTCCCACATTCCAAAACATGCAGTTAGGTTAATTGGCTTCCCCCAAAAAATTGGCCTTAGACTGTATTAATGACATATGACTATGGTAGGGACATTAGATTGTGAGCTCCCTTAGGAGACAGCTAGTGACATAACTATGTACTTTGTAAAGTGTTGCATAATATGTTGGTGCTATATAAATACTGTGTAATAATAATAATATTATAGATTATACTAGTTGATGTGTATTTAAAACAAACCATAAGGTTTTCTTTGATCCCCCATACATCTCATTATATACTACAATTCCTTTAGTTTTTCAGCTGTTCCATTTAGGGATAGGAGCATCAGGATAATACTCTGCCTAGGTATGGGGGAACATGTGACTTTTTTATGTTCCAAAGTTAGAGTGATGAAGCAACAAACTTCAAGCTTGTGGAGTTTCAGAAATCTACAAAATGTGTCAGGTTTCTAATACTCATTGGAAGCCCAACAGGGTTCCTGGCAAAGACAGCGTATGTGGAGTGGAGAAATTAGGGCATTACCCCTAATCAGTTCAGGTAGAATTTTTAGTTGGTAAAATAAATAAATAAATTTGAAGCTGCCAAGTAACCTGACTAAACTAGTCCAAAACAGCAGCATACAAAGAAAATGAACGCCATTGCGCAATCCTCATGTACATACACTAAGCCCAGAGGAAGGAAAACTTGTCTATAGCCCCCAAAACGTGTTGGCTTTAAACTCTCAATAAGATTCTTTTATTGTGACAAAATAAAAAAATATGATTTGCCCAACTCATATATTCTTTTACTCCATATATACATAGTCTATTACCAGAGCTGGGCCAATTACTGCTATTGTGTTTTAAAGTTCATAGCAATATGTAAGCTTTGACTGCAGCAGCTCATAGTGTGTTCTTTGCTGCAGTGTTGTTTTTTTTTTTTTTGCTGATGGCCCTTTGCTTCTATTAAACAGCAAACAGAACCCAAGCTAATAAATAATGATAACAGAAATGAATAGTCCATTAGAGCAAAAAAAAAGCAGATTTACCTTTTTTGCAACTCCCAACTGCCAACCCACCATCCAGGCCTTTCCTTTATCATCATTTGATCCACTTGTTCTGTATGGGCTTTGAATATTATATTTGGGTGCCAACAGTTGTGCATCTCCATGCTCTGATGATGGAAATCTGATCATTATTGTTATTACTACTATTACACAGTATTTATATAGCACTGATATATTATGCAACACTGTACAAAGTCCATAGTCATGTCACTAACTGTCCGTCAATGGGGCTCACAATCTAATGTCCCCACCATAGTCATATGTCTTTAATACAGTCTATTGTCATTTTTAGGGGGAAGCCAATTAACCAATTAACTTTTTGGATTGGGGGAGGAAAATTAGAGTACCCACGCAAACACGGGTAAGAACCTGCAAACTCCATGCAGATAGTGTCCTGCCAGGATTTGAACCTGGGACCAAAGGTCAGAATGCTAACCTCTGAGCCACCGTGCTGCCCATCATGCATCATAAATAAGAAATGGTTCTGGTTCTGTTATGCCCAGCTATGACAAGGAATTGCCACATTCAAGAGCTTAGTTTCAAAACTTTTAAAAGTTCTTGTTTTAATGAATAAGATAAAAAAAAGTTAACCTTTTGGGCTACAACATATACTTAGTGGTATTCATCTCTAAAGTGCACCCTATGTGCATGTATTATACTTTTTATACAGTGCAGATCTCTAACAAGTTTTGGAGTAAATGCGTCTGGAAATGATGACAACATATTGGCACACTACCCAAGGTTACTTCCAGTACATGTGTGTTGCTGAGGGGCATTAGGCACTTCGACAGCTTGGGTAGCAGTCTGCATTGCCCAGGGGATGTAAAGAACCTGGCTCTGACAGCCATGTGCAGATCAATTCTGTTTGCCTTGACCACAGCAGCCAAAGTTTAGCCATAAACCACTTGAACTTCCAATCTGCCCAGTCTTCAATTTTATTCCTTGAAGCAAAGGCTGCCAGCTACGTGTACCAGCTTAATTTCATGAGACCATTTCCCATTCACTGGGCAGCTTAGCCCCTAAGCATCTTGGCATGCCACATAAAGATTGTCACTCATTTAAAGATTACTGTCGCCACCTCAAACCCCATCAAACACTATCATTGCTTGTAAAGGGTTTTTGGGCTTTCATCGCTGCTCGGTGTCAGTTCAAATCCGGCTGAAAAGAGCGATTTACATGATCAGTTCATTGATGCCAAGCTGTAGTGTGCCAGCTACATTTTGGAAGGCATATGAACCCAACAGCTGGCATTGAGGTCAGCAACGTGGGGTTGCAAACTGGCAGCAAATCAGTCCAAATAAAAAAATATATCATCCAATTTGCTTGGTTTCAGAGTGATTTTGTCTATCAAATACAAAAAGGTCCTCATTACCTGGAAATGCTAAGTTTACAATTAGCTTAATTGTGGTGTAATTAAGAGCTGAAAAAATGAATCTTACATTTCTGCTTTTTAGTTATTATTTAAATAATTCATCATAGGTGTAAAATGCTCATCCTACTTATAAAAATTATCTTATACATTATTCAAATAATTATTTTTCCTTGTAATTTTTTCTTTATTGTTTTTGTGTGATTTAAATTTGACCTTATTGTTAGAAATGCTCAAATTTTCCTAGGGTTTCATTATAACTGGAAGAGGCCCAGCAAAGCACCAGCAATGATGTTGGTGAGTTTGCAGGGTGCTGGGATTTACAGAGCTAGAGGAAAGGTAAGTATCATAGAGAGAATTTTATACTTTCTGGGAACTGGATACAAAACTAAAGCCAATGTTTTTTTTTTTTTCATTTTTTATTTTAGAAAGAACAGGAATAAGTACTTCTAGCAGCACACAGGGATTGTGTTCCGTTCTGTGTGTTGATGTGCTGTGCAGGACATGTCTGCATTGGACTGAATAAAGAATGAATGGCACTGCAGTGAACCATCATGCAAAATGTACATTGTTAATGCAAGCATTTCTGCACCACAGTCGCGTGAACCCAGCCTAGTGGCCATTTCCTTTGGGGTGAAGCACACAAGTAGCATGTAGTGGCAAGTGATCACAGATATTTAGAATATTGTTAATTCTATATATAAGAGGAAAGAAAAGACAGGCTTTTTGGCAGTATAGTGCAAATTGTTAATTCTAAGCAACCAACACTACTACATGCTACTTCTATGTCTGACTCTGTAGGGAGCTGTTTGTTTTAAAATTCTAGTTTAGTGTAGATGCTTAGAAATGAAAACCGTATTTAGAACCATTCTGATTTACAATCATATTAAAAAAATACACCACTTTTCAATTTTACTTTTTGGTATAGCAATATGGTATAGTATACAGCACCATCCACCAGCTTGATTGAGATGTCAATGACAGGCATAGCGTAGGTTCAAATGGCCAATCCAGCTGGTGGACATTGACAGCAGTGCAAGTCCTCACTGTCCTAGACTTCTATGGGACTGTGCCAGATTTCTCTATCATTGGGACACAACCCCATAGAAGTTCGCTGGACACAAATGGGCAGATGCATAAAGGACAGGCACTATATGTAAGCAAACAGCACATCAGACTGAGCTAAGTAAGAGAAAGATAGGATCATTGAGAGGGCCAAAAGGATAAAAGCACATCGTTTTGAAGTGCACTTATGAAATATATATATATATATATATTTATTTATACGGACATGTGTGCTTTTACTACAGACTGATACAATCCTGTGCTCTGCATTGGCACTAGGTTAACGCAGGTCACCAGTGCCATTTCTTACATTCCAATGCAAGAGCTAAATGTACTTTCATTTTTTCCACGACCCAGCATGAAGAAAGATGGACGTTTTAATACTTGTGTCTTAGCCAACCTCTTCCTAATCCATCTCATGCTTAACAGATATCAACACTTGTGCTCAGAGATTTGTCTTGTATAAATACCCTGAAGAAATAAATAAACTGCAGGATACTAAGGCTCCACTCTCTCGCATTTTCCTCTTTCTCTAATGTCCCCAGCTGCTGTGTGAATGAGTCTTAAACAGAAGCCTCTGATTCATATTAGAGTCTGCCTCGGGTTGTAATATCGGATGAGAGGCTCAGAACCAATTGTGGATTGCTTTTCAATTACCATGACATTAATCTGTATGTTTATGAACATCACATATTAAACAATGAAGAAAAAAAAAAGCATTGTTTTGTGTTTTGGATTCAAGCATTATGGTTTTGGCATTTGTATTACCAGCGAGCATACCTGCGGTTTTGTTTCTATTCTTTGCAGCAGATCCTAATTAATCCTCATCAGGCAGGGTAGTGATGAGACCCAGATATCCGTTTTCATGAATCAAACTGATCAACGGAGGAAGGGAAATTTGCAGCATTGGGTGCTTGCCAAGCGCCTTGCTGGATTCCCTGTAGGCCCATTCAGATAGCAGATACTGCACTTATAGACAGGTGGTCATCTCAGCCTAGTATCAATGTTTAAATGCATAACCATACATTGTGCAAGCAGGGGCCTTATCCTAAGCCTGGTGGCTTTTAATCTAAAGTTACTCCATCTTGGCCATCAGCCAGCCCCCTGTCTATATTGTCATGCAGCAAACTCAGTCAGACAGTGAAGGAAGAGGCAGAAAATATAACCTACATGCTATGAAGACTCCAGTGAATTGCCTTACTTCAATAAAATAATCAATGACGTCTTGGTAAAATACATTCCACTACAAAAGTAGAAGACTCAGGAAAATGCACCTGCCTTATATTGATATATAGTTGAGTGGAAGTACACCCTATCCAAACTCCATAACTCCCAACTTTTTGGGACCAGTAGGCAAAAGACAAACACCCCTGCACACCCTGTGAAGTGGGGTTTTAACAGTACCAATAATAAATTTGTATTTAACACTATCACAATGCAATATAGAATTTTGTTTATTGCAAGAAGTCCACCGTGCTGTATACTAGAAAGATTGGATGGAGGTACAATTGAGGAAAAATAGCAACCCAAAGCACCAATACCAAATATTTAGTTTTATGAGTTTTGAATACCCTTTGTTCTAGATCAGTGGTCCCCAATCTTTTGGAGCTCACGGACCACTTAATGTATGGACTCCAGACTGCACATGGGAGGGGAGCCGTGTGTCACTCAAGGGGGAAGAAACAGGTCTAAGCCTGCAATGGGAGAGTGGGTGGGCTGTGTCTCTGGTCCGTAGTCCCCAACCTTTTGGAGCTTGCGGACCACTAAATCTATGGACTCCAGACTGTGCATGCGTGGGGAGGTCATGATGCCAGAACCCACTCACTTTCCCATCGTAGGTCTGAACCCACCCACTGGCATCATCTGACAAAACCCTGAGTCTATGATGCGTACAGGAGAACTGGCCTGTGGCTCTGGCCAGTGCACCCCCCCAAGTAAGGTCCTTTTTCTGACCCCGCTGGGTGGTGCACAGGCTAGAGCCATGGCCCACCCGTCAGACAACAGTGACAGGTTGGGGACCCCTGTTCTAGATAGTTCCAAGATAGTTTATAAAAACTACAAATTTTTTACAAAGAAGGAGCAGAAGAATAAGGCTGTTCTTAGCGTTTCTCAAACCTTTCACCCCTGAATAACCCTTGAAAAAATTTTAAGGTCCCCTAAAAAAACAGTTTTTGGGCTGTCAAAAGGGAAAAAACTCTTAAGTTGATGAGCAATGAAAGGAATGTCTCCTACAGTGGTGGCTGGATTTACACCTTTGGAGACACCTAAAAACATCATGCCGCTGGCTCTGCCAAGTGATGGTCCCAAAACTATTCAGGCATCCTCAAAAGAGAGGTCAATTAGCTACAGTTTATGGAACCCCTAGCAACTCTTGGAGGAATCTTAGTTGAGAATGGCTTGTCTAGTGTCTGCTCTCTCTTCCTTATAGCACATGCATCATAGTGTGATTGGCCTATAGCGTCCCTAGAATGATTTTTAATTTGCATTTTTAACAGCTATTTCCCATTATTGCACTGTAAAGCAACAATAATAAATATAGAAGATGTTCACATTTGTAAACTGTACTGATGCAGTTTTAAAAATAGCTCATGTCTGTTTTTCCCTTGTGTTTTATTTTTATTTCATGCCCCTAGAAGTCTATAAAAATGTATCTAGTCCCTTGGGGGAAAAACTGGTGAAATCCAAGCCCCCTTTTTAAATCTGCATATCTATAGCACTTATAAAAAATGCAAGTAAAAACATACATTATCACACATCAACATGTATTTAAAAAACACATCTTTAAAAATGCACCAAAAAAGCTATATTTAGTACAACTCACATACAAATATCTGAATAGGGCTTTGATGAGAACATAACAACATCATTAGTTTATACCTGCCAGGACAATTTTAAAAACAAAAAAATCACAAAAAGAAAAAAAATGTTATCATAAAAAATCCCTATATAAATATAGTGTAGGACAGAGAAATGTTGTAGTTCAGTACGAACAAGAGATTTTATATTCCTTTGCTGTCGATTTACCTAACCATTTCTAATGAATTCTGGAAAAGTCATTACAACACACCTGCAGTGCTTCAGTCCATCGAATTCAACTTTTTCGAGTTGAATTCCTAAAAGCAGTTTCTGTTATTCAGCAAGTTTAATTCAAGCCTTCAGAATTTTTCTAGAGAGATGTGAAGATTTTGCAGATACAACCTCTTTCGAATTGCGTGGAAAATATTTGCACACAGCTGAAAAATATCTGATTTCAATTTTTCCATCTCATGTTACAAGTGACATAGAAAATGGACCTAGTGTCCCATATCTTATCTTGGTTAACCTATAGTACCTAGGTAATGTCACTCAGGCAGGAATATTAAGGCTGAGCATTTAGTTGCAAAGTCTGGGTTCCAAATTTAGGAAGAATTATGTTCTAATTGTATTACCTTGCTATAGTAAAAAGACAATAAGATTTAAGGACCAATAATGCTTTGGGTGAACTCTAGGCAAATGACTCAATACATAGATGACATGTACTATATATAAATACAGTGGATATAAAAAGTGTACACACCTGTTAATATGCCAGGTTTGTGTGATAAAAAAGTGAGACCACAATAAAGCATTTCAAACTTTTCCCACTTTTTAATGTAACCTATACAAACAAGTCTATTAAAGGAAAAAATATATTTAAAAAATGTACAATAAATTGGTTGGACATCCTTAAACAAATACTTTGTTGAAATACAGGTAGTCCCTGAGTTAAGGACATCCAACATACGGACGACTCCGAGATATAAATGGGGTTTCCCTGGTCGTTCGTGTGCAGGACAGGAGCTTGATGGGGGTAGGGGGGTGGTTTGCACGACTTGCAGAAGAAATCTTTTGCTAAACACAGCTGAGACTGATCTCTTTTGTAACCTCCTGTAACCCTTTAATGACCAAGACAAATTCTGCAGTTGTTTCCTTTTGCATATCAAAGCACAGCTTGTTCCACAATTTGATGAATGTTTAGGCTCCATAAAGTTTTTTATTTTGCTTTGTTTTTTGTTTTGCCTTGTATGTGATTAACTCACAGTGAGGTTTTTATACAGTAACTGACACCACACTGCCTAATAATATGTAGATACAAACTTCTGTCCTAATTACATTTATTAAAATAATGTACCTGTTCTGACTTACATACAAATTTAACTAAAGAACAAACCTACAGTTCCTATCTGGTATGTAACCCAGGGATGACCTGTACCTTTTAAATTCATTTACAGCATTTAGGTTTCTTGGGTTGGAGTCTATGGCACATGTTGACTTGGCAATGTTTGCCCATTCTTCCTTGCAAATGCACTCCAGGTCACCCACAGATGACTGCAGAGATGATGTTCTTTTGCAGGTGAACCTTACAGAGTTGCACTTCTTTTGTCTATCTTAATTTTGATTGGACAATGAAGGAGAAACCGCAGACCAATGAGGTAATTGCTCTGCTCACCCTTCATTCGCTTACTGTCAGCTTGTTCCTTTTTTTTTGGGTGATGCTACACCACATTTGGAAAGAAGTCACAAATGGGAACCTAAATTTCAGCTTAAAAATCAAATATTGTACAAGTACATATGAGTAAATTTTTGAAACCATTGCAATTTTGGTATAACTTTTACATTGTTTTTATTTTCTTTCATGCAATAATTTGTAACCAATTCTGAGATAAAATATCTCTGACACAGGAAGTTCTTTGCTTTTATTGCTAACTTTGTAAGAGGGAGCAGTAAAGCACAACCATTGTGTTGCAGTGTCTGCAGTGAGTGCCTATGGCAGCCTTCATGTACTTATATAATAACTAAGCTATATAGATATTAGGAAAGTCTTTATGTAATACAATTTGATGAGTAGTTAGATCAAACTGATCTCTTTTATATGTTTATTGAAAATACTTTACATTCCATGTAAGCCTGACTTTTCTTTAGATCTGAACATGCTGCTTCTGCCCACCATTTTCACAATACAAGCAATAAATAAATTATTTTAAAACAGGTAACCTACGTTATTTTATGCATTCAAAGCAAGTAAAAGCTGACGTATTTTTGCAGCTTTCAGTGCAGGCAAAATATGAGAAAATACATTGCTTTCAATACATCAGAAAAACTGCTGCATTTCTGGCGTGTTGATGGATCTCTCTATTCAAGTGAATTCAAAAATATAACTCAAGGAGAAATACAGGCCAGGGTTACCCAAGGCAGCCAGTGCCTCCATGATCACTAGAAGATATAAGAAAGCCCTAGGCTACTTGAAACAAAATACTGGATTTGGGTGGATTGGACCATTTAGTAGTAAGTATACATTTAACCTAAAATTGGGGCGGTACTTGTTATGGGTAGTCTTCCATTGTCTGTAAAGGCCATGACTTTTAATGTATGAAGCCCAATGTTCTATCAGAAGAAGCTCCACTTACCATTACCTATTCCATATTGTTGGTATTGGCCCATTAATAGAATTAAGAACTGAAATGGTGCCATTATTACATGTAAGCTTTAGCCTTATACCAACTCAACATTCTTCAGTGCTTCCATGAAATCACCTGGCTCCAAATAACTTGCCAGCTGCCTATGTGCAGATAATGGGTATGCAGATCCTTTGCTGCTGGAAGGTAAGATATTTTGCTCGGATATTCAAAAAAGCTTTCATCTGTGGATTTTAGTTTGAAATTAAACATCATTAAATGTCCCACTTCTAACATAGACGATTTAGAGCAGGTGTTAAACGGGACAAACAATGTCTCTTCTGCAACAATTACCCCTACTTTTGCTGGGATGCACATGCCAGGAATGAATTGCATATGAGGGATTTATGTCCATGGCCAATCAAGATAGCCAAAGATCTTCTTCGGGAAGTAAAGAAGAAGAAAGATGGCTGCACCCAGCCAATGAACAGAGGTAGGTAAAAAATTGCAGATTTATTTCTTTTTTTAAAGGTCCTTACTAAAACTGCTATTGCTGATTACTAACTCTAAAAATGATGTCTTGGCTTGTTTGATTATCTGGATTTCATGTATTCTGAGTTTTTGACAATAATCCAGTGTATCAAGTGGCCATGCATCAAGTATTGGAAGGACAATGTCACAGCTCCTAAACTATATACTTATTCTGACTCTGTATAATAATGAACATGACAGCCCGGCAACTAGAATTAGTAGTTACAGGTGTTTTGTTCTGGTAGTATATTCAGGAAGCTCCCACTATTATGGAAATTTAAAGATCAGTTTTGAATCTAACCATTAGAAAATAAAAAAAATAAATAACAGCTAGAATAACTTTTCTTTTAACATGGAGAAACCCTTGAAACATTCAGGTCCTCAGGAAACCTTTGCTAAAAATGTATTAAGCACAAAATATTAGCATGATGGTCATTGGGAAGAACTTCTATTACATTGTTGGCCATTGTAAAAAAATGTCACCCATATAGCCAAAAAGATGATTGGTGTCACATAAACTGACCTCAGAGGCACAAATTGCTCAACTTATGAAGGAACCTTAGAATCAGGAGTGTAGTGGGGCAGGCACGGGTGGGAATGCCGTGACCCCACTTTTTTCGGGAACACTCCTATTTTGTAAAAAATTCTTTGGTGGTCCCCGGCTCTGAACACAACCCGCCCATGATATAGGCTCAGACCTGTGATGGGAGAGTATATGGGCTCTGGTATCATAACGTCACTCAGGGGGAAGTTTCTTTCCCTTTGAGTGACACAAATGCAGGGGTGTAGTGGGGCGGGCACGTTTACCATGCCCCCTCTTCTTGTTTCGACTACACCCCTGCTTAGGGTTCCATGGAGCCATGGTTGAGAAACACTAAACTCTCTGGTTTTAAACTAAATACCAAGCAGTGCTGAATGTACCTAGCAATTTCTTCTTCTCCATTGAATTCATCTTCTATGCCTTCAAAATATTGCCTTTCCCAGAACTGTCAAGAAAAACAGACAAATGTATGCATCATTTGTAAAGCTGTGGCTGGAGAAAAACATATTTCTTTGTTATGCACAAACAGAGAAGCAAGCGCTTGCCATGCTACCATTTCCCAGTGCTCTTTATGCAGTATATTTACCCAATGATATTACCCAGTGACAGCCAACTACGAACCATCAAGATCTCCAAAGAAAAATGGCCCTTGTCCCATTGGCTGCTGGGTCAGTTGGGAGATGTAGTACTATATCTTTATTTTTTTCCTTTTTTCATTTCTCTATTCTTCTTTAAGAGTTCTTATTCCCCTTCCTCCTCGAGCTGAGATTCCTGCCAAGCCGGCTTGTCGAAAAATCAAAATGAAATCTTCTGCATTTTTCTTTTCCGGAACAGATTGGATGTCATTATGCTCAGCTAAGCTAAGGGATGGGCTGGAAGGGAGGAAACATTTCACAGTAAGACTCTCAGAGGCCATCGGAAGAAAACAGCCTGCAGATACAAGTCATGCCTAGCTCAAATTAAGTTTGTTTTACTGCAAATGCATGTATGAACCAGCTGCAGTGACGATGAAACAGGCAGACAAAAACAGACATATATACTCAGTCTAGCTATGGGGCTTTCAATGTAAGAGGCATATTTAACTAATTCAGGCAAAAATATCTGCCGAGCTATATTCATCATATATGCTAAAGCGGACATATGCCTGCAGGAGCTTTTTCCTGGATGTGGTTTTAATATATAAGTGTATTGTATGGTTTATTCTTTTTATTAATATTCTTACACCAAAGGTGACAATTGTGTGTATTAGATAAAATATGCACATTTAAGAAATACTTCTGACAAAAATACCTATGAATATCCTATTAAAAGATAAAAATAACTTTTGCTGCTGCATTTATCTTTAAACTGGAGATTTTCCCCACCGTGCTGTTGTCTGCCGTTACATGTCCTCAGTCTCATGTCGAGAATTTTTCAGCCTCTTTTTTTCTGAGTGCCGGTCCCCCTGGACCTGTCCCAGCCATTGATTGACCATTTGAAGAAATACAGGACAGTCATTCCTTTTTTCATTTCTTTATGCTTTAAGTCAGTGATCCCCAACTTTTTGGATTTTGCCGACCACAAAATCTTTGGACTCCGGACCGGGCATGCGTGGGGAGCTGTGTGTCACTCAAATGAGTGACGTCATGATGCCAGAACCGGCCCACTCTCCCATCACAGGCTCAGACCAGAGACACAACCTGCCCACTGCCCCGAGCTTGCGATGCGGAAGACATGGTCCGCGGCTCTGGCCGGTGCACCCTCCCGAAGTGGGGTCCTTCTCCTGACCTGGTTGGGGACCATCTCTGATCTCTGTCAGCTGTCAGATGGGTTGAGGACCCCTGCTTTAAGTCTCTCTTTTCATCTCTTGGCTTCTTCCTCACATACAGCCTTACTGTACAGGAATCATAAGAGGAGGATATTTAGTTGAATCTAGGTAAATATACAACCTGCATTACAAAAAAATGTAATCATGTATTAATGATTACAGAGGTGTATTAATGTGTGTCTTTTATGTTTACCCAAAATTTGACCTAAAAAGTTAATAGTAAGTCGAAACGGTGGATCATCTTCCATATCAGCTAATGTGCAACCTGGAAATGAAAACTCCCACACAATAATTTTTAGATCTTTGCCTCCAAGATGTCCACCAAATGTTATCAGTACATTACCTCCGTGTGCACGTTTCTTCTTCCCTCAGCACTAGTGGAGGTCAGATAGTTCGAATCAGAGTTGCGTTTAACTAGGACTGGAGCCATTCTGACCTATGATCAGAACTTGGAATTAGATTATTTCTGAGTTCCAATGGGATATTACTATATCTTTCATTGATAGGTATATTATGCTGTTTGACAGTGGTCAGATTAGCTGAGTTCTACTATAGCTGTCATTGACAAGTTTAGTACAGCTATAATATGGTCACAGCACAGGTATTGTAAGGTTCAATAAAAAAATAATTTGAATTTGAACTTCTGAATCTGGTTGGTTTTGTGGACCCCAACAAGTCAAATTCTTCAATTATCAAGAAAGTGAACAGAATTGCATTATATAGTTAGTTAGAAAAAGACATAAGTCCATCAAGTTCAGCCACTAGGGAAATAAACATATCCCAGATATAAAACCCTATGGACATAGTTGATCCAGAGGAAGGCAAAAACAAAACCCTGGTACAATGTTCATTAATTCTTACAATGGACTCATTAGCACTGTCTAGCTTTTAAAGCATCAAATCCAAATTTTTTGTCCCGAAGCTTCATGTTCATCTGCTCCTGATGCAAGATAAGATAGGTGTAAGTGTTAGCAATACGGTGACAGTTTGGGACCTTGAATGAAAATACCAAAATTGGTTTATTACTGGACCCCCAAAACCTAAATACAAAAAAAAATATTCTTATCTACAACAGTACAGTTTGACATTTGGTTTATTAAAACCTCTGAATCTGAATGTGTTGCCTTCTTACATCATGGTAAAAAGTCTTGTAATCACCCAGGATGGCATTGGGTTTGCTCTTTAATTTTTAAGTCAGTCTTACAATGGAAATGATATTTTTGGGGGTGGTCAGCTCAGGCATTGATAAAGCTCCAGCAAACCATCAATACATTTGGGTTTCTCTTTTCTAGGCTGCAAAATCTCTTTGAGCGATGATAAACTCTCCAGTGCAAGTTGTAAGATGGCCATATACTACCCAATTATTGCAGGCAAAGCACAAAAAAGTAAAATGTGTCACTTGCAAAACATTGACCAATTATGGGTAAATTTCCAGTAAATATCTAATAGTTTACTGCAAGTGAATTAAAAATTAACAAAGCACTAACTAGGCAAGAACATTAAGTGTTAGTTCGTTAAGAGCTGACTGAGAGAATAATATTGGTCATAGTGTTAAGAATAGCAGGTCTGGCTAATCCATCTCAAGACCTACTAACCACAAATGGTTGGAAAACCTTTTGTGACCCTAGAAATGGCTACTCACAGAACATTAGTGATCTGTTTATGATAACCTCTAGTCAACACATATTTGTCTTAATATTGAATAAAGAAATTGTATATACTGTAGATTTGAACTCTTTGACTGCTCTTCCATATTTGTGTTACCTATTGCAGTTTGAAAACTGGCAATATTAAAGCTCTCAAAGGCTGGAGAGGATACACTTTGATCAGTGAACTTGGCTGATCCAGCAAACCTGGAATGGATTTCTTAAAAGTCATTTGCTAGTTGTTGTTTCCTGGACCAGATCCATTCCAGGTTTGCTGGATCACCCAGGTTAATTGATCAATTTGTATCCTCTGCAGCCTTGGAGAGCTTTTATAAATGATATCTCTGTATCTCTGTCTTAAAGCTTATCAAAATCCATAAAATAAAAAAATGTAAATATGACCTTTTAGTTTTCTTAGATGTGGTATCATTTATTGTCTATATTCGGGTATTTTCTATTTTTTTCTTACCAGGTAGATCTGGGAGTAGCGCACTTTTTATCCCAGGTAGACAATATTACAATAAACTATATTCATAAAGAAGCAGACATTTTGACAGAATGCCTTCTACTCCTCTCTATGACATCTATGAAGTGGGTAATTGGTACCGTATTTTTTGCAGTATAAGACGCACTTTTTCTTCCCCAAAACTGGGGGGGAAAAGCTAGTGCGTCCTATACGACAAAGGTGTGATAAAATAACTAAAATAATATACTCACCCGATACCCGATCCTGCGTGTGTCTCTGGCTGCAGCAGCGTCTGTCTCCTCTTCTCTCTGGCAGCAGCACGTGTCTTCTCCTGTCTGTAAAGCAGAGCGAAAGAAGCCGGCACAGCTCCACCTGCTGTTCCCTGTCCTAACTGCCGTACAGTGGAAAAAAAGCACAGAGTGATCAGAAGGGGAATTTGAATGACAGAGTGATCAGAAAGGAATTTTGAATGACACAGAGTGATCAGAAAGGGAATTTGAAAGGCACAGAGTGATCAGAAAGGGAATTTGAATGGCACATGAGTGATCAGAAGGGGAATACCGGTATGAATGGCACATGAGTGATCAGAAGGGGAATAATCTTTCCGAATCTTTTTTTTCTAGATTTTCCTCCTTTAAAATTGGGTGCGTCTTATATTCCGGAGCGTCTTATAGGGCGAAAAATACGGTAAGTCAAGATTGATAGCTGAGAGCAATGCTCACTAATAGGAGAACAGTACAGAAAGCAGAGAAAGTTAAAAGCTAACAAAATTTCTGGGAAATATAGGAAAATGCTTTCAATTGTTCATTTACCAGACAAAAGGGTAGTAAAAAAAAAGTTCATTGTTAGGTTTTACATATACTTGAATTACGTTTGAGATATCAGATAGCTGCCAAATTTACGTGCATGGTGAGAAGAAGCAAAATGTTTGTGCAGCAATGCAATGTAAAGCCGCATACACACGTGCAATTGTTGTCGTTGGAAAGGATCTTTCGCGATCCTTTCCAACGATAAGTACCGCAAGATGCATGAACGGTGCTGTACATACAGCACTGTTCTGCTCTATGGAGAGGGCAGGGGGAAAACGACGGAGCGCCACCCTGCTGCGCGCTCTCCCCCTTCCCTTTCATTAGGATCGCTTATCGTTCATCGTCCGTGGATCCGCCAGGATGGATCCACGGACGATGAACGACCTGGGCTGTACACACGCCAGATTCTCGTCCGATATCTGGCCGATGCCTATTATCGAGCGTGAAAAATTTGACGTGTGTACGCAGCTTAAGAAGCAGAACCTGTGCAGGTACTGAGCAGATATTGCTGCCTTCATGTGCATATATGACTAAAGGATACACAGAGAAATCTTCTACTAGTTCTTCCTCCTATGAGATATTAGAAGTCGGCTCTGAGCAGGTTGAGCTGGGCTTCTGGGTCTATTCGTAGCGCTTGTGTGATACTTCCCCCACCTCTTAGATTGTAAGCTCTTCTGGGCAGGATCCTCTCCTCCTCCTGTGTCACTGTCTTTTTCTGTTTGTCATGTGCAAACCCTATTTAATGTGCAGCGCTGCATAATATGTTGGTGCTATATATATACTGTTTATTATAATAATAATAATAATGGAGGGGAATGCAAGGTGGACTAAGCTGTTAGGTTACTGCTTGGAAGAAGGGGCAGGGAGAGCTGAGCTACTGAGTCTACAGGTAGTGAAAAGCAGGGTGAGCTGTGCTGATTCAATAAAGGGGGAGGGAGTAGAAGGAGCTGAGCTGCTGAATATTTGCTGGGGGAAGGGAAGTTAAGCTGCTGAGTTGCTGCTAAAAAAGAAAAGCAGGGTGAGTAACTATTGGAAGGGGGTGCAGGGTGAACTGAGGTGCTGAGTTACTGCTAGGAAAGGAGAGCTGAGCTGCTGAGTCTTTGCACGTAGTAGACTGCTGAATGAGCTGATGATAGGTATCTTCTGGTAAGGAGGATCTGAATGAGCTGTTGAGCAGGGAGGGGAAAGCAGGGCAAGCTGAGCTGCTGAATCTCTGCAGGTAGTGGAATGCAGGGTAAGCTGGGCTGATAAATAATTTCTGGGAAGGGAAGGCGGTAGGGGCTGAGCTGTTGAGTCTCTGTGGGTAGGTAGGGGAAAATAGGGCTAGTCGAGGTGCTGAGTCACTGATGAGATATAGAAAAGGGTGAACTGAGCTGCTGAGTCTCTGCAGGTGGTGGAATGCAGGGTGAGCTGAGCTGATGAGTAACTTTAGGAAGAGGGAATAGTGGAAACTGAGCTGCTGTGTCTCTGCAGGTAAGGGAAACTGGGCTAGCTAAGCTTTTAAAACACTGGGAGAAAGGGAAGGGAATGGGGGAAACTGAGCTTTAGCAGAGTAAGCTGTTTTAAATAGCTTTAGTGTTTTTGTTGCAAAGTTTTAGAGTTATTTACATAAATTACAGCATTTTACCAATCTCATTTATAGTTTCTTACAAATATATATTATTTGACTACCCATAGCCTGGCTACATGTATATAATCTTATCAGTGTGTGTTTATGATTGAAAAACCGCATACAGCTTGTGATAATATATGTCTGCATTAACATATTTTAAGCAAGATAAAATTACAGTTCAAAAATAAAACTCCTCCACCTAGTTTTTTCTTAATTCAAATTTTAACTTTTAAATTTTGAAAAATGACAATCTGATATAATTCTGACAGGCTGTCACTTTTGAGCAACATATGCTGTTCTTTCTTCTTTTAATTGTACATTGTTTTCTCCAGAGATACTTTGGATTACAAAAGATGAATTGAACAGATTGCATTTAAAGGAGACCTATCACTGCCAGGACGCACAATATTCATGTAATGAATTGTTAATAGTTGGCTAAAGTTGACTGGTTCAATGAAAGATAATTGTAGATCAATATCTGTGATTTCAATGACTTGTCAGTGTGTCTAAGGGACACAAAACAAGATTTTTGCTGACTTTCTTTAGGCACCATGTCAGAACGGAAAGTTTAGCTTGTAGCACATTGGTTCTAAAATATAGAAATAGTGTCAGAGGTGTTAAAGAGGTCTGTTTATGGAGCCGTGATCCTGATATTCATAGAAATATTATCAGATGGGCAATCAGTTACTGCCATTAAAAACACATGAACTTGGAAGATTCTACACCAGAATATGTTTTGGAGAATGTCAGATTCACAGCTCATAAATAGACCCCTAAGTGTGATTTAATTATGCACATCCCTACAAATGGGGCATGACTGTCTATGTTGGCTATATTATTGGCTGTAATCCTTAGCTAAGGACAGTGTAAGATTGACAAATTTATTTTCCCGAAAATGTTTGTGATAAAAATTTCTCCATATAGAAAATAAGGCACATTCGCCTGCCAATCTCCTAGTAGACAACTAAAATAATACAGGAAGAACAAAGGAGCTAGGGTAGACTTTGAGAAACCTTTTGCTATCACAAAAATGGTATCACCACCTTGATGTATGACTTATAAATGCTTGCAGTACTGATATCAAGGATCTGTCTGTTCTCTGCTCACTAAATCAAGCAATTGTCAGGAATTGTCAAGCAATTTCAAATATTTTGCTATCAGGGCTGGATTTAAACTTTTATTTCCCCTAGGCCAGCAGTTTTTGCCCTCCCCTATGAGCATAAAAGTTATTATTCAGTGCTGATTTGTGAAATATTGCTACCTACTCACCATGTCTGAACTAAAAACAGAAACTACATGTACCAAACAATGAGTCCTGTCAGTTAGGCTAGGTACGCATGTGCAATAATTATTGTTTGAAAATAAACCATTAACGACTGATCAACGATTATTCACAATCATTTTGAACGTATTGTGCACGATTCTGTACATGCTGTAACGATACGTTCAAATATAATCCACCAATAATGTACACACTAGATACCATTGCTTTAATGATCGCTCGAACGATGAAGGAAGTGACATGTACAGGAGAAAGTGTATCACAGAACAATCCACAATCACTGAACGACTGTACACACAATAGTTCATGAACGATCGTTACTCAATCAGATCCGCCGGGACAGTCATCCGTTTCCAGTGGGATTCCTCGTTCGTTGGCGTCATTGACCAATCATTGTGAACTTTTGTTAACAATTACCGAAAGATCGTTCGTTTACAACGACAATTATTGCACATATAGGTAGCCACTAACTTTCTTTTAACCCCAATAATTCTGCAATCGAAACTTCAGATAAATAGCCATGGGGAACAAATTCCCGGTTCTCATTACCATGGCTAGGTTGGCGTTTATGAGAAATCTGACCCTGATTGCCATTCTGATTTTACAACCTCTTGCAAATATAATATGCATCAAGTTGGTACAGTAACCAGTTAGTAAGTTGATTCCACTCTTCACAATATATTTTGCCATCATTCATTTCTGGGGAAGTATATGGAGTGGTGAAAGGTTAGAACCACTGATTTTTTTATAGGTGATTCTTGTCCGGATCACCAGGCATAAACAAGAATAGAGGAGAGATCCTCCAACAGTTGGTTTTGGCTCTAGATATACGTTCAATTGATTTGGTCAGGAATCTTATTTAGAGCATCAACGTTTTTCACTTTCACCCAAATCTTTTAATACATACGCTTGTTTCAGGGACAAAAGTCTAACAGATCAAAGATCTCCTCCCATTATTTATGGGGATCACAAGACAAGACATAAAAAGATACCCCCCCCCCCCCCAATATTTACTGATTGAGTGTTTTAAGGCTCCCTACTTTCTCCAAAGTGAGCAAAAAAAATGTTGCCTCTAGATATACTTAGATAGATTTGATTAAGAATCCTATTTAACGCATCAACTTCTCCTTTTCAAGAGTCCTTCATAATCCCAAACTCTTCCTACCCAACATTAGCTCCATTAACAAATCAGCTCCTAAACCATCAGCATTCCATGTTCGACAAAGTGCAAAAGTCATTACCTTGAAAGCTTTTAATGACCAATTATTGCTTTTACACCTCAAGTGACTAGACCTCCTAAATGAGGCTGTGGAGTCTGGCCTGCCTTTTATGGTTCCAAGTCAGCAGTATTGAGGCTGTCTGTATCCTGAATTCTAGACGGGTTTGAGACATGGTTTTGACTCTTTCCTAGTCTCCCCCTCAATTATCCCCCACTAATGGTGCCTGCCTGTACATTATTTTCTGCAGAAACTACTAATTCATCCACCGGGTTACAATAACGTCAACACAAAAAATGAGTATGAGACAGTCGCCGCAAACGCATTTGCTTGTCCATTAACGCATTGTTTTTCTGCTTATTTGCACCCTTTGGACAGCTATAGAACATAGCTAAGTTAATCTATCTCTGTTTAAGCATGCAACTCAGCCATTCTCTGTGACTGGGGAATCTCTGGCAGGATTAAGAATGACACAGAGAAATCAAAGGCAGTGAAGTGCAGACTGTGTGAAATAAGTATTCTTTGCAGATTCTGAGGTAAACTTGAAAAAAAAAGCTTAAAGCTGGAAGAGCGATCACACCTATTGAAGGACCCTAATCCCCACCATAAAGGAAACTGCAAAGAGTTTTCAAAGGGAACACTGCCACAAAAAAAAAAGAAGAAGTCTGCAGCATGGTGTACGATATAAAGAGCACACAAGGAACAGAAGTTTTGAATTTGCTAGAATATTCTATAGTATATTTCTTTTTTAATGTAAACTGGAGTACGAACAAAGAAACAAAGGAGGAGAATGTAATCCCCAAGCATAGGGCTATGTAGGTGAAGTATTTATACTTTTGTAAGTGGCTCGCCCTGTTATATGCACGCAGAGCTGAGTGATCATTTGCATTTGTGAGCTTTCGGAGCACAGCCGGAATCAAGGCAGATGTTCTTTCCAATTCTTGGGTCTCCTCCATCACCTACAGCTAGAGGGCAGTATTCTACATGTTAGCTTGGTTTAGGGTTACCACCGTATCTACCGGATAAATCAATCCAAAGAGGTTATGGATCTAGTTCAAGACAGAGAATTAGACAATGTTCACACACTTATTATGTCATGTTCATACTCTGCAAAAAATTTAAAATATATATACACTAAGTACGTTAAGTACAACTGCATTCTATTTTGTATGCATTTGTCAAAAGAAATGTTGAATGAAAGTTTTAAAGCAAAATACCACTTTTTAATAGTTAAATGATTAATTTTCATTGAGATTCATACATCCACCAAAAAAGAGGGACAACTGTACAAGAAAGAGAAACAGTCCCTCCAAATCAGGGTCAATTGGAAGGTATGACATTATGGGCCTGATATTTTAAAGCTCTCCAAGACTTGACAAGATAGGCTATCATTGGAGAACGGGAGATCTAGCACAGCGGTCGCCAACCTTTTTGATCCCGCAGACCACTAAAATTACCAGCTTCTAACCGCACATGTGCGGGGAGCCGGTTGTCAATCACAGGGGAGGAACCTCCCCCATAGTGATGTCATAACATCATAACCCCGTCCACCCTGCCATCGCAGATCTGCCATCGTCCAGATCTGAGCCTGCGATGGGAGAGTGGACAAGTTGTGTCATGAAACACAGCCCGCCCACTTCCCTGAGCCAGGGAATTGCACAGGGGACATGGTCCGCAGCTCTGGCCGGTGCATCCCCCGTGGACCCCCAAAATCTTCTCGTGGACCACCAGTGGTCCATGGACCACCGGTTGGCGACTGCTGATCTAGCAAACCTTTATTATGTGTTATTATGTGTTGCATGCAATAACGTATTTAATTCATTACCATATCACAAAGTCAGCATAGTTTCATCACACAACGCATGCCGATGCACATTTCCGTAAGGGTAATACAATATCTTTAGGAATCCATATATAAAGTGCAAAGATATCTCCTTAAAAGTTGATTTTGAACTCAGTAAAGTTCTGTTATAGAAATGTCGGTTATGCCTAATAAGTGTATTGAATTTCTCCTAAAATGATAGCAGTGTTTATTGCTCCTATAATTATCCTGATAGTTGTGTTATTGCAGTAACAAAAGCACTGCATCTGTTGGTCTCCTGAGATTTCGAATGAGATTTGGTGAAGCCATTACTGTGCTGTTCAATATTCTCCTCGCTGGAGCAAAAGCTGTACCTGAAGACCTGTGGATTTGTGTTTATTGTACTCCATCACTGCTTAGCACTTTACTCTTTCATTTAAAAGTCATCAAATCACCAACCTTTAGAAGTGGAACTCTAAAAGTAGGAAGCAGAGATCCACCTGTCGGGAAGGTCATCCTCACACCAGACACAGTTAAAAGGCATGTGGTAAAATATCAACTGTAGGGGGAACCAAATGCAATTTGTGACAATCCTAAACATTATGACACTTGTTTCAGAACTTTTGCAAATTAATATATTTCAATTGCAGATTCACACGCTGCTCAAGATGCAATAATTTAAGTAAAAGTCACCAAGGTCACAGTGGGGTCCCATCATCTCTTTTTGCTTCACTCTAAATAGCAATAAATAGTATTATTAGTAACTCGGTAAGTTACACTTACTGTAAGTTACACTTACTGCTCACTGCCTTAACTATAAATAATGTTTAGTAATTTTGTAAAAAAAAGCCAAAAAACTCTCAAATACAAGAACTTGTCATTCATTTAGGTATAATGAAAAAAGGAACAATCTTTTTTTTCACAGTTGAAAGTCTAAAAGTGCCAAAAGCGATAATTCCATGTGAAACCCAAATATTTAACGATTCTGGAGAAAGTGGTCTATTGAACACCCTGAGCATGTTAGCATCCCAGTGGGTGTTTTATGAGTTTATTACCAGTTGGAAAAACAAAGGAGAACTTTATAAATTTAACTTTCTACGCTTTCCGTACCCCTTGCAGGATTGTAGGAGCAATCGTTCCCTAATTAGCACACCCTTCCGTCCACATAATTAGTGCTTGACCTGTGTGCCTCTAACCTCAGCTTGGAAACCATATTTCAGACCACAGTAAATTATAGGGTGATATAGTCTGTAATCACAAGGGGGCTGTTACTTCTGAAATACTTTCCTCAAAAAATGTCCCCATTATGTCGAAATACTGTATCCACAGCCATGTCATCATATACAGAAATAATGTGGATTTTATGGGTCTCCAACTGATCCTCTGACATCATCAACACTTTTCCCATGGAAGAAACTCCGAGCTGGAAAAATGCTTAAATGTATTAAGAGGGCCATTTAGTTGGTTCCTTTAACCAATGCCTGTGGAAATTCTTTTCGGTGGTTTCATGCGTTCTGGCAAATGGATAGAAGCCATTTTTTTTATTTAAGAAGGAAAATGATGGCAATGTTTTCAGTGAGATAATAATTTATTTTACATAAATAATATCACTTTTCACTTTTGGGGTCATAAAAACAGATGTGAAGTGTTCGCTGCTACGAGCATACACGCCAATTAAAAATTTATGGTGGTGTTGTAAGTTTTCTGGAAGAGAAGAATGTATGTTCTTTTCTTACTAACATTTACATAAGCATGGAAGTTAAGGAAGACTAAAATGTTTGAGAAAAGCAGGACAATTTTTATTACCACCATATGACATATTAAAGAAATAGAATATTCCAAAAAATATTTTCCAGGTAAATATAAATGATAAATACATAGTTTAAGGCTTTTTGAAACTAGCTGAATTGTTCTGCTAATCCGTGCCTACACTGAATATTATCTAGCGCTCATGGATCAATATAACAGAAAGCAGTGTTTTATATTTCCAGGGTCAGTCTACCTAAAAGTGATATTTTATAGGTCTAGCCTGGTGGCTTGTTATTTGTCTTCTTCTCCACTCCAAAAGTGAGGTCTCTGCCTTTATACCTGACTATATCCACCTGCAAGTTTTGGATGTTTCCATCATCATTTGTGTGTTTCCTTTTCGCCTTCTGCATTCTCTATGATACCAAATAAAGTGACTTATTTACCAGGAAGAGTAGGAACCACTCAAACCACTTAAAGCCAACGTAACAGTAAAGACACCCTGGTAGTAGCGCCTCCCTTCTTTAGTAAAATTTAAATATACAGGTAGTACTCGGGTTACATACAAGATAGGGGTTGTCCCTAAGTTGAATTTGTATGTAAGTCGGAACAGGTACATTATTTTAATAAATGCAATTAGGTCAGATGTTTGTCTCAACATATTATTAGGCAGCGTGGTGTCAGTTACTGTATAAAATCCTCACTGTGAGTTAATCACAAACAAAGCAAAAAAAAAAAAACTTTATATGAAGTCTAGACATTCAATAACTTCTGAAGCAAGCTGTGCTTTGATATGCAAAAAGAAACAGCTGCAGAGTTTGTTTTGGTCATTAAAGAGTTACAAGAACTTGCAGAAGAGCTCAGTCCTAGCTGTGTTTAGCAAAGAATTTCCTCTGCAAGTCATGCAACCGTTCCTTCCCCCCATCCAGCCTCCGTCTTGCACAAGAATGAGCATTTGTATCTAGGAGATGTCCATATGTCGGGTGTCCTTAACTCGGGGACTACCTGTAATTGTTCAATAAAAGGAATATTTTTACAATATTCCTTCTTGCCGGACAAAGGGACCCAAAGGTCCACTTCCTTATTTGATGTGTTGCTGCACCCTTACTGGCATTGTGAAACCTGTAGTCTCAGTTGCCAGAGTTAGAAGAGTGCTGGCTGAAATGGAAATTAATAATTATCTAAGTATTTTTCTTAGGTTTAAAGTTTAGTCCTAAAGTACAAATATTTAAAAGTAAATCAGCTAAATTTGTATATATTGCAGCTTAGAGTCCGTAGATGTGGTAAATCATTATTTTTATATTTATTTTGGTTTCCTTTATATTCAATGGGTGATCCATGAGATAATGTAACCTGCCATTGGTGAATTTATTGTAAAGAATGCCCAATGCCTGAATGTAAAACTGATTTTTGAGTAGTTTATTCACACATGAGAAGCAAGCATGAAAAATCAGCAACTTGCAGTACAAGTTGTAGGGGAATTACCAAACACCTAAACTGCATACTCATTCTGGGTCAATGATTCAGAAGATAATAAAGGCAGAGGATCAGTACACCAATCGGACAAGCTGTATATTTTAGAACCAAGTCAAAAATGGAAACTTTTTTTCTCAGTATCAATTCCCTTCAAAGTGGCTACATTCACTCCTCTTGCATCTATGAACGTACAGCATTATTCCCGTTTTACAGCCACTTTGTCAACTGTGGTAAGTGTAATGTTAGATAAACTGGTAGATTTACATTTAGATAAGTGAATAATATATTACAGATTTACTATGCTGAACAGCTTGATCTGTTCAAGAAAGTTAAAAAATACCAGACTTCTTGGCAGAAAACGCAGATAATAGAACTACAGTACATAGACAAAAAAGTTCTCAGGAGGTATAAGACACTGGCAGGCGGTCCAACGTTACTAAAGCTCCCAAACACTGAAAAAGTGCAGACTAAACCTTCAAAGAGGGCAAAGAGCTATCAATTTTAGTTTAAAGCTCATCAACCAATAATATAAAGCCTTCTGGATTTAAAATAAAGAATTGTTAAACTTAATGCAGTATGTACTTTCTTCATATTGTGACACAAAGGCCGGATTGGAGGTGGAAGGGAGATTTATTTGCCCAGGATTCCTCTTTTGTGTGAGGTATATTTGCCCAAGATTCCTCTCCTGTGTGAAGTAGCAGGTGGAAGACTCTCACCTGTGAGATAATTAATGAAGAAACACTGAGGGTGGGGATATAACACAGAGCCAGGAGCTCAGTCAGGAGCCTAACTTGGAGAGACACAGACAGGGGTCTGTGCAGGCTCAGCGTAGCTTGGAAAGACACAGGCAGGGGTCTGTGCGGGCTCAGCTTGGCTTGGAGAGACACAGACAGGGGTTTGTGTCAGTGCTGCTCTGTTTTGAGAGACTGTGGACTGTGTGGGAGAGCTCTGTTTGGAGGCGCAGACAGGGCCTTCGGGAGTGAGTTCACAAGAACAGAGGCACAGCCTTTGTTAGTTTACTTGTCATTAGAAGTGACAATTAGCCAAAGCATTGCTCAAGCCATGGGCTGTCATTTCAAATCAATCAGCAGACTTGATCATCTAAAGAAGCAGCTTTTATTCTTAGCTCACTTTTTATTATTCAAAGCATTATGCCATTCTAATAGAATAAATGATAATATTCCAAAATTCTGAGTATGATCCAAGTCTCTCAATTCAAACCATTGTCTTTCTTGTTAAGGGCATATATCAGTGGAAAAGGTTTATAACCTTTACAGGTCTTTGCCCTAGGCTGTCATCCAGATTGACCCTTATTGTAAGGCACTATTGGGCTCAATCTTAAGTAGCATTTTTGCTAGTATTCCTAGGGGTGAATGAAGGATTGGTGAGAGGATAAAAACAAGGATATAAAACCGAAAGTTAAAATGTTCAAAAAATTACTTTCATAAAAAAATATGTCCTGATCTGACAGTTCTATGGCCTAGATTAACTGGTTTATTCCTTCAGCGTATGTTAAACAATTCTCAGACATTATGACTGCTTCTGTTTAAGCGGGCATGACAGAAGAAGACTATTGTTCTCGTGTTTGTGATTTCTTTGGCAATTAATGTGCGTTGTGCTGAAATATTGTACTTCTTTATAGCAGTCCAAGCACGTTCGTTAGAATTCCAGATAAGTCAGCTTGGAAGAATAAAGCACAAATCCTACAGAAAGAGTGCGAGAATACGAGTGCTTTGCTCAATGGGAACTCATTGTTGAAATTCCCTATCACTTACCATTTAGCTAGCAAAAGAATAACAGTGGTCCCAGATTGCATTCATTTACCAATATGTGGAAAAGCCACACACAAGCTCCAGGGCAGGCAGGTAGTTGTGTACCAGTTATTACTGCTGTTTTCAGGATCAGATCAGAGATAGATGGCAGCTTAGACTTACAACATTTTCCTTTAGTGGATTCACTGGTTAAAAGAAAATAACAATATAAAATATAATAATAAACACAAATTATTATTATAAAACTCTATTGCCCTGAAAGGGGTAACCTTGCAAAGCTTGCCCAAATTTTGGTGTTGTCCCTCCTAGGCTTTGTAATCCAGTTCTGTATTTGTTCCTGGTTCAATGAATGGTTATTGAAACCACTTCCTGTAATCACAGGGTGTCAAAATTCCACCCCTTCAAACTGGAACAATAACATATCATTACATGATGCTGCTCCCATCAGCACTCTGGACCTACCCAAGACTGATTAGGAAGCCATGACATCACCTACTTTTATTTAAATTAAATAGGGTGGTTGTTTCAGGAATGTAGGGTGGGGTTGAAATTGGACTTGGATATTGGTTCATATCTGCACATATAACACAGCTAAATGATGTCTCTACCATGGGTGCATACCACAGGATGACAATGCAGGAGCACAATTGGAAGACAACCAGTTACAAGAAAAACTCTATACCAGAAAATGCCTAAAAAGGACCTTCATTAAAGGGTTCAAAGATATTATTTTAAAGAAACCTGCATTTTTAATAAGGTAGGAAACAGCTTCCGAAATTTCAATAGCATGTTCAAGCCTTTCAATGAGAAGGTTTAGAACGCTACTAAAAGTATTTGAGTGAGTTTAATACCGGTCAATAGGTCATTTGTAAAATGCTAACGAAGAAATAATTCGCTAATTAAATATTTAAATATTAGAGTCTTCCCAGCAAGATAGTTTTGGAGGTCATTGGAGGTCTGTAGTTATAAAACTGAACAAATGTAATAAATTGGAGAATTCTGGAAGGTATATATGTGTTTAGACGTTCTTTAATAGTTCATAACTGTGTACATGTGCTGCTGGCCTGATGATTTCAATATTTGCACTTGATAATCAAATTTGTCTTATTGCCTTGCATTCATTTCTTTATCTATACATACCAACGCAGGCCCGTGCCATGGTGATTATTTAGCATAGAAGTTCCACTTTGTTCACTTTGTAAATAATAAAACCCCAAAAACATAAAAGATAGAAAAGTTGGAATCTAGCACATAGCTAAGCCACACTTTTATGTGTGCAAGTTTAAAAAATCTTCATTAAATCATTTTATTCAATGTGCTGCCAATAGAGGCAAGCCCCACAATGCATTGCAGTTTGGGTGCAGCAGCATGTGGTTAAACAGCAGGTCACGTACAAAGGTCTCCAACTCTGGCTTAATTAAGGTTGACAATTGGCTCCAGACCAAATATGCAAGCCCACAGCCTTTAAACAAAATAGGAAATTCGGGACCATAAATTAGATGGTTGAACTGAGAAGTCTAAATGGTGTTTTGTTTCATATATTTATATCTATGGATTGTCAAAAACAAAACAACCATTCAAAAATCCTATTAAAAGTAAAGGAGTTAATACTGAAAATATTGCGGTCAGCGGATTTTAGCCACATTGCAAACTATTGATAGTGCCTAGGGTGGTTTTAAAGTTAAAATATGGCTTTTTAAAATAGTTTGGAATCTAATTAATTTTTTTTCGAAAATTTAAACATTGTTAAACCCTCTTTTTGGGGAAGGAAAAGTAAAATCTGCTTATGTATACATTTGGATATGTTAATCATTGTGCGGTTTGTTTCTGTTTCTAGCTTTGTCACATAAATAAAAATACACATTAAAAACAGAGGCTTAATTGATTCAGGATCTATAAATAAAACAAAAAACATGCCTTCCAATGATTTCCTTGATCTTCTATGTAAGGGGGCAAAGTAGGACGCCCGTAAAACAGGCATCGTTATATTAATGATGACCTTACATGTCCACTCCTCGAAGACTTGAAAACTTGTCGTGGTGACGTTAAAAATAACTAATCACACAAATGTCAGCATTTCTTTGCGGCAAAAATAGTATTACATTATTAAAAAGGCCCAGGACACAGATAGCGCTATTGACAAAATAAAATCTCTGTGGAGCTAAGTAAATAGACTTGGGTAAACAGACTATTAGTAGCCCACTTAAAATAAACAGACAGCATTTTTGCCATATTTTTATCTTGCCTTCGAAGCAAAGCCCATGGAATAACATTGGAAGGCAACTTGAAACCTGATCTGCAATGACTTCTGATCACTGCATGACCTAAAACTGCTTTGATGAAAAAAACAAGTAATTTGAAATAATATGAAAAAGTGTTATAATTAAAAAAAATGGGAATCCCAAAGGTCCTGTGCAGTGTTTTGCTGGAAGGTTCATGGTTAAGCAGACTTTTACCATGAACCACATTTTTTACATTATATAAAAGGGAGGCTAAACCTTTTAAATAATGAGTGTGAGATAATAAAAAAGTTTTCTTAAATATTTTTTTTTTACATTTTGACCCTTCCCCTTTTATCTTTACTGCTGTGGCGGTAAAGACTGAAGGAGAAACCTGCAGCCTCCTGGGATACATATGTCATATATTGGGATCACAAGATCAGGCATGCACAGAAGGGGCTTTCCTGGATGATGCCAATCTCATGCATTTTCAGGAAGACGCGTCACCATATTTCGTGTCTGCGCAGTGCGAGATCAGGTGGCGTAAGAGGAAGCCCAAGAGGAATAAAGAAAATGGATGTGCCCACTGTTCAATCCGAAGCAGAAAGAAAGAAAGAAACCAGGATGGCGTGGACCCTCCTGGACCTGTTATGCGGAGGGATCGATATCTTTACAATTGTTATTTTCTTTTTTATTTGCTGAAAGTCCCACTTTAACTGTATGTGTACTTTTCATGTATTATCACTTTTCTGTGCCATAAACTGCTAACAGTCCTACACCCCAACGTGCTAACCAAACACACCTCATTTCCACTAAATTATGCAGTAACACACTGCCACAAATTTCGGAAAATTGGTGGTCTGATATTCCTGTCCATTCTGGTGCTTTTGCAGCCCATTTATTTCACTGGGCTATCTTACTATAATACAGTTAAATCCAGACTAAGGACAGTTTGAAGATATAAAATACAAGCAGTAATATACTCCCTAGCAAACATGGGGGGTAGTAAGCTTATTTTTGTGATCTGTAATATGAATGTGAAATGGTAAGGGATCCGTTTTAGCAAATTGGTAAACTTTGGTGAAAATCTGAACTGGATTGGACTAATTTACTTCAACAAATTCTGGTGAACCAGTTACTATCTATAGAAACTTAAAGCAGGATAGGTGAGTGTATTTAAAAAAATTGCAATCTGGCAGGTAAAGTTATTGAATTGCCAAAAGGACATTGCTTGTTCCTTCTGCCATAAAGGAGCCATCTGATCGCAATTTATCGAAATAAAAGGGTTTAATTCTGATTTAAAGAAACATTTTATATAACCTGATCCAAACATTCTTTTTATGCTACAAAGGTAAAGGGGTTATTAGCAATTCTCCATATAAGGACAGCAACAGGACATTTTTTTCCAATTTAAAAAACAAAAAAAACTAATTGTTTTACCTTCTGTAAGAAAAGCACCTCTTTCTTGTAGTGCCTTTCTAGTAAAAATACAATATCCGGTGTTTGGAGCTCAACAAGATGGTCATCAGGTGTTGCTCATAATCCATCCATCACCATTTCACTGCCTTGTAATTCGTTTGCCTAAGTGTTTGTTTTACTAGCAAGCATCTATACTAGTTCACTTACCCTGAAGCTACAATCTAATTTGACCTGGTAAAGACATAACAACGCTTTGACTGCTGAGCCAGCCATTGTGACTTGTTTGTCTTTCCACCATAAAATTGGTTTATAGTATTACTCAGTGCTAAAGAAATGGCTGTTGTTATGGAGAACTAAAAGCAGACAGGAAAAGCTATTAAAGAGAACGTCTATTCACTAAGTAAAAAAAAAATTAAACAAAATCTGTTTTCAAGCAGTTATATTGGTCATTGGACATTTTTTAGTCTGCAGAAATAATAAATGCTTTTGTTAGCAGTGTCTATGCAATGTACATGAATTCCTAAAATATATATTGTCTCCCTAGAGCTCATGCAAACTTATTAAGTAAATAACCATTAAATATTGTAAAATGTGTATTTATTTATTTAATTTGATTTAATAATTAATTTATGTGACCATACTGGCTTTCTTCTCTCCCTCTTCCTGAGTGCAGGGGACATGGATAGGAGGTATGATGATGGCAACACAAAGTCAAATTTTCTGGGCAACGCTAAGAGGAGAGCATTCCAGGTTGATCAGTCAGCCTGGTGTCTCGTACATTTAGTTAGATAGAAAGATACATAAATATGTATTTTGATATTTGGAAACAGTGATATAATTTATGGCTAAACCCAAACTCTAAGGGCCAATTCACTGCAATAATTCATATTGCATATTACCACGGTACTCAAGACCTTATGTTACATGAGCTGAATGAGCTCCAATACACCTGGCATTGCAATGTGGTAACACACTACCATAAAATGAACATAATCCATTCTCCCTCTAATTTGAGAGCATGGAATATTTTTACCTACTTCTCCTAGACAGCACAAAATTCTCTTCTTTACCCTATTATGTCACCACAGGGCCAGTCAAGAGATTCAACCCACCAAAGCCAAGAGGGTCCCCTGTGTCCCTTGCCTTAGATACAGGCTCCCCCAATGCGCTATTTGCAGTGATGCAGATTATTGTGACATCTGAGGGTCAAAACTGCAGGTAATTAATTGCTGGCCCTTTGGTGTTGTCACCCTCATTATTACACAGTATTTATATAGCACCATCATATTATGCAGCGCTGTACAAAGTCCCTAGTCATGTCACTAACTGTCCCTCAAAGGGGCTCACAATCTAATGTCCCTTCCATAGTCATATGTCTTTAATGCAGTCTAAGGTCAATTTTGGGAGGTAGTCAAATAACCTAACAGCATGTTTTTTTTGGAATGTGGGAAGAAACCAACGCATACACGGGATAAACATGCAAACTTCATGCAGATAGTGTCCTGGGCGAGATTTGATCCAGGCCCCAAAGGCAAGAGCACTTACCTGAGTCACCACGCTGGCCTATGAAGAAAAACCCAAAGCTTGAAGGATCATCTATTTTTTATCAAGAAAAAACAAGATTTGGTAAGTATAATTTGTCATTTATATATCAAGGATTTTAAGGAAAGCATTGGAGATTTTTAAATTTTGGCTTAAGATATAAATATAAATGAGGAATGGTCCTCATTTGAAAAGGAACATGGTAAAGTACTTAGAACACAAAACAAAAACCTGTGAGTGAGTCTGCTAAAATCCTGGCAATATGTATAGCTCACCTTGAGGGGATTGTATTTTTTTCTTCGGCAAAACCAAATATAAAAAAAGAATTTCAAGTATTTACACTTTGCATATGATTTAATAAGGAGAAGTGAGGTGAATGAAGTACACCTGGGTTCGCTTCAAACATCCAGCTAGGAAAGAAAAAAACTACAAGAAAAAGATATTAAAAATTCTTCTTCATAATTCTCTTTATCAGACCAGGTGTTACTCCTTTACCTTGTTAGACCTCTATAGCAAATATATCCAAGATATATATAAAGATCTTTTTTTATACATATTTAAATAAATATATATATACATATATATGTATGTGTATATATATATATATATATTTATATATATATATTCAAGATTTGTACAGTTGCCTGGAGTATTTATTTAGTACATATAGCTGCAGTCCTTTCTTAACAGTTTTTAGAAATGTGATTACAAGAGGGCAACGACATGGGTTTGCACATTACATCAAGTCCTGATGTCTTGTTTAGACAAGAGGTATAAGTGCTATATATATATATACAGAGAGAGCACTCCACAGTTCTAATTGTGTGTCTTGGGCTGAAATACTTACTGTGTATTATTTTCTTTGTAATGTTTGACAACAGCAAAAGTTATGTCTTGATCAGCTAATTTGTCACTTGTGTCCAATTACAGCAGTTGGTAAGAGGCATATATAATGGCAGTAATGTCTTGCAGCTTTGATGTTCATTATACCCACACCGAATAAAGAATTGATGCCAGGAACAGATTATATTGTAAATAAACTACATTGTGTTCCTAATTAGGCCTTTTCATTTTATTTGCTCTATTTATGTATGGTAAAGTTACAAGTAAATATATTGGATTTTATTTCTGCAAAATGTTCCTTTAGTTGTTGTTACAGTGAGATAAACCTTTTATGTAGCTGGACTATCTTCAGATATAAATATATATTTTACAGATGCATGGCAGCATTGGTTGCTTTACATGTAGCAGAGAAGTTTTGTTGTATGTAGCCAACTTGCCCCAACCAATCAAGCCCTAAAGACAAAGCCAATTAATGTAACTGCATGGGATGTGGGAAGAACATGCAAACTTTCAGAGATTGTGAAATATAAGACTTTAAGCTGGACTCAGTGCTGCAAAGGCAAGAGTGCAAGCCACTGAGCCTACCATGTTGCCCAATTAAGTATCTACATGTAAGTCTCTCCCTCCACCCGTGGATCCATTGTACCAGTATGGCCATGTAGGACATTAGTAGGCAGGTTTTTATGGAAAGCCTGGGACACCCATTTGGCTGTAGGATGACTTGAAGGAGTACAGAGTTTAGACTGGCCTTAGAAATGCCAGGGTGGAAATGAAAGGTCAGGCAGAGAAAGAATGACAATATTGTTGCTTGCTCTAAAAAAAGAGAAAAAAGGACACTGGAGTTTCATTTTCTAGATAGAAATCTCTATACATGATCCAACCCTGAACAACTCTCCCTTCCAAAGCATGGTTATGCCAATCAACAAAACAACCCTGGAGACATAATCCTGGCCCTCTACAAAGCATTGGTCCGACCTCATTTGGGATATGCAGTCCTGTTTTGGGCACCAGTTCACAAAAAGTAGAGAGAGTGTGTAGAAGGGCAACTAAACTAATAAAAGTAATGGAGGAGCTCCGCTATTAGCTGAACTTTCTCTTTTTGTTGGTTTTGATCCAGTATGGTGGTAATATGAACGTTTGGACTTGTGTACATATGTCAAATGAATAATGAACAAACACTACAATGTCATTCTTTCAGTATCATTCAGATAATGATACAGTATCATTCTTTTTTCTTTCCAGGCCTCATTAATGCAGATCATTTTTTAATCTTCATTTTACACATATTGTTTTTGCACTAAACTGATTATACAGCTGTGAACTAAAAAAATCCCATATTTTGGGCTATAAATATAAATACTCCAGTAAATGTATCATATAGTATTAACAAATGATTCTATATATTCTATTGCCTGATTTCAACCTTACTTATAACACTGCCACCGTTCCTAGAGAAGTCCCATACTTTAGTATTTTTGATACTCATGATTAACAAATGATTTGTGTAGGTCACAATGACAATTCCTAGTAAAAGCATGTATGGCACAAACAGCAAAGCTCCATATATTATATAGAGAAAATGAACCAAGGACATCAGTTTTCTTGTGAAAAGGGCAATAATGACTCATCAGATTCAATTCATTATTCAAGGCTGGCTGAAAACTGCTTTGGGAAAAAATCAAATTGACAAGATTTGCTATTTAAGTGGGCTAAAAATACTGCATGGTATCATAACAGAAATCAAGGGTATATTCTAAATTTAAGATGTAAAGAATATCAGGGAACTTCACAGTCACAAAGATAACTTGTCAGCTTCATTATGGTGCATAAAATAGATGCTTTTGCCACCTGTTCCAGACGCTCACTCCAAAGCACAATTATGTCCCGATTTTACGTGAAAGGTACGCACTTTAACAATCAGCATGCACTGCAGAACAAAAGAAATAAAGTTAACTATTTATGCAATATTAAAGGATCTGTACACCCAAAACATTTTGGTTGCAGTTTCCATACTGAATGTTCAATCTCACCTTTGTAAAAGTCCATCACACAGAAGAAGAGAGTCAACCAGGAGGACTTCAACTAGTTTATGACAGTGACTCTTATAAATAATGATTATGCTTTCTTTTTAGGCAATTTTTATCACACAATGTTACTATTCTTCTTTATTTGGCTACTGATATCACAGGGGTCCTGGCTTCTTATTCCCTATCTACCTGGAACCATAAAAGTTGGATCCCCCTGGATGCCACCAGTAGATCATTCAGGGAGTTGGGAGGTTCTTTTTATAGTGCATCTATCTGCTACTTATAATTACTTTCTCTGTTCTAACTTGCTGGAAAGTTCCATGTAGACTCTATTTTGGATCCTACACAAGGCTAAAAAGGTCTCCTGGCATTCATGTAACAGTTTTAGAGCCTCAGAATTGGCTATTCATCTAGTAGGGGAACAAGCTCATATGTTCTGTCACTGGATGTTACTGGATGTAATGACATTTCCAAGGGCTCTGGCTGGGGATTGAGGCATCAGCGGAGAACAGAGTTTATATTTGTTGGTAGCAGAGGATTTAGGTTGCAAAAAATGCAAATGATTGTACTTGGATGGGGAAAATAAAAAAAAAATACATTCAAAGCAATTGTTGCACCAACTATTCATAGCATTTCATAATATTCACCCTAAACTAGATTGTTTCACTAGGTACATGATATGAATCCTGATCCAAATTATGTGATTTATGAAGGTACATTGGTAAATTTTATGTGGCTTATGGAGTAAAATGCAAGATATGAACTAGATCCCAACCACTGTAGCAGTGACACATATTTATATTTCTGCCCTAATGGGGAACTGGCGTGGGTGATACAGCAGAGAAAATGGTGATCCTACAGGCCCTCATAAAAAGGACCAAATGTAATCTTGGAGCATTCATTCCGGAAGTATGGTATTGTCCAAGGCCTCCGAAATCACCATTTCAGGTGTTTGGAAGACTATTATTATTGGTTATTCTTCTCTTTAAATAGAACCTCTTTGATTTATTTCACCAGGGGTAGTTCTGTCATTGACTAGGTGCACACCATGGATGTATAGGCATTGGGTTTTAGCACAAATGCATGACCATGAGTAGAACAGTTAGTAGATATATTAACGCTGGAAGAGATGAGTTAATTTACGCTAGACTGATTATTTTACTAGACTCCCAGACTTAGGTAGATTTATATTCCCATGGATACAATTCACAGAGCTGTTAACATTATGAGAATCTGTTGTTTGCATTCTCGTCTCTAGAATGGCATCCTGTTAGTAGCTGTCCAGTCATTGTAATAGCAAGCACAGACAGAAGGAAAAAGACGTGTTCTTACTTGCAATTATGAAAAGGGATGTGACTCTGGTGGTAAGGAAATGCTCTTCTCGGCACATATCTGTACTGTTTACCATGTTCCATTCCAGTCTTGATCTCTCTACTAATGCGCTAGCCATGAGTTCCCCTGATAACAAGATGCTTGGAAATAATTCCCTTGTTTATACAGATATCAATGTTCCTGGATGAAATACCAGGACAGATTTTTCCCTACGTCCTCCTTTCATATAATGTTCTGAATGCTGCTTGACAATGTAGTGAACAATGTGGCAGGTGGGTGTGGAGGAGGAAGAGAAAACAGTTTGGAAGGGGGTGTTGAAGTATGGAATATCCACATGCAAATAGATAAAGAAGGGCTACTGCTTATCCTAATAAAACCAACTAACACTTTAATGCCTGGACTCCAAAAGTAATCATATAAAGGCTTTTACCATTTTCTTTCTTCTTTCCATTTTTTAGATTGTTTGTACAATCCCAGCCTTGTATTTTTCACAATTACCAATTTAAACCCCTTTCTGTCAACTGTGTTTTGCCCATTCTTGACTCTCTTTGCTGTCTTGTTGAACCCTTCATCTCCTTATATTTGTAAGTCTACTGACCTTGGCTTGTGACCTCAGTCATATGCCTTCTTTACCGACCTCAACCCTTGCCTGAACATTGACTTTTTAAACCTCACAGGGCTTGGTTTTACAGAATGGCCCTGCTTCACTCTAAAGCAGAACTGAGGTGTTTGTTCCTTGCTCCCTGGATGGCAGCAATATCTTCAACTGATTTTTTCTGGGTTTTGGGAACTTCAGCCATCTAGAAATGCCCAGGGCAAGGGACGGAGGACTGTAGGAGGAGGGCTGGCATGATTGGGAGACGGGGTGACAGCGAGGGAAAAGTTAAAAGGGGAGGAATGGTGAGGGAGAGCGCGATTGATGGATTTTATTAGTGTTGGAGGAGAGTGAGAGGAAAAAAGGACTATGGGAGAAAGAAGCATTAGCTGCCCTACCGTCCTGTTACATGGAGGGGGGGTGATTTGGTTGGAAGGGGTGTTGGGATCCCAGGTTCGTCTGGTGATTGGAAGGTCCTCAAGGGAAGTTACACAGTGGTTGTCATTGGTGGCTAAACAACTTTTGTGATGTTGTGTATACAAAAGGTGGTGAATGGAGAAGTAGTGATCTGCAGGCGTTTAAGTAGGAAAGGGGCTGCTGGTATTTGGTGTATTGTTCCCGAGAAAGTACAATGCACCTGGATATACAAAATGTTAGTAACATGGTAGCAGACCCCTAAAAGTTCAAGTATATTTTCGTTAGGCCTTCAAGGACCTACAACTGTTAGGGGGTTATGAAGGTATGGGTACCCCCCTCCCCGATTTACAGTGCTTTGATTGTTTACATTGTTAATACTGTATAGAGTGTTTACATGGTTGATATGTTGTTTATATAATGTTTTTGTTAATAAGCGGCTGAGTCGACCATTTAACCTCCAAACTCTGCTTAATTTGCAATTGTTTTTTTTTTTTTTATTTACTTCACATTTCTGCATGTGGATCCTCTTTATGTTTTCAAAGTTTTACTGTGCAGTGAGTGACAAATATAAAATGAATTGAATACCAAGACGGAACACAGGACCCCCTGGAAGTGTCCGTAGTGGCTCGATTTTATTGATCTACAAATCAATAAACTCAAGAGGAGATATCCTTGACAACTAGAAGAATCTCTTGGGCCATTGAAATCTCCATCAGCTACAAAATACTGTGTTATTTACAAGATTATCTGGTGAAATAGATGAAAATAATTCTGAAAATTGAAATAAATGCAACCATCACATCTAAGGATTTTTAAATTGCAATATACAGTATCAGCCATGGTTTAGATCTGGCATGGGCAAACTGGCATGTGCACGAGTTGTTGTCTACACCTGGCCAATCAAGGTCACCAAAGATCTGACAGAGGACCAGGTAAAGATGGCTGTGCTCATGATCGTGCTAGGGCAGGTGAGTGTAATTAAAATACCACCAAGCAATATCCCTTCTACAAAAAAGGACATGCCTCATTGCAATTTTTGAAAACTTTAGTTCTGTTTTAACCTTTTCTAAATGTGCTCTGTCTTTCCCATGGGGAATTTGCAAATTGTTGGCTATCAGTTTAGGTTCACACAGACGTTTGGGAAATACAAAAGTTTCTCTCTAAAATGTAACTGCCAGCACTTTCTACCACAAGCCATTACTCCCCTGGGGGATGTTAGTGACAAAATTCACATCCTTGTTGCCAGGATTAGTCCTAATAATACGCCTCTAATTCTGATCCAGCCATGGCCATCTTCATTATGGTGCCTTTAGGAAGCTAATGAGATGTCTTGCTTTCTATCTCAGGGTATTCTAATGAGCTATTTTCCTTATCTCCTGTGACAGATAAAAGATAACATCACAACAAACCTTACCCCTTTTACTACTATTAGGAGAACTATACATTGTGACCTTGTTACGGTCAATCTATGCGTACATTTTTTTTGTTGTTTAAGTAAGAAGGATGTCGATCTTTGGAAACCCTGCAATTACACATTTTAATGAGAAACCTACTCAGAAACCTTTCAATTGATATTCATGTTTTATCTAAATGTGCTGATCTTCCTTCTATGTATTTACAGCAAATAATTTGATATCCCATCCATCTGAGGGCATCTGGAAAGGAGAGGGTTTAATCTTTAAAGCTAAAGTTGATCTGCTAATGTTTTGTCTTCCCTGGCTTCTCCTCTCCTCCCTCATCAGCATGCTAATTACATTTTTATATAAAACCTTCCAGTGCCTCTGTTCTTCTTTGTGCAATGCAAACAGGTATGGCAGATGGGAGGGGGTCGGCTGGGTGCTGTACATAGCTATTTGAAAAAATCACGACACATATTTCCATTCCATGCAATACTCCCATTTGGGGTTCACAGTTGCAATGCAAGCAGTAAACTGGCTCTTGGGAGGAACTATGGAAATATCTTAATGGGTGCATGTTATTCTGCAAGATGTACTTTGGCTTTCTGCAGATTCTACTGCATGTTAGCCTGGTTTATTTAAGTCTGTCCAGAACTGTCTGTCCAGTTCGAGAAATACAACAGCCCCTTTACACAACACACTTACAGTAAAGTTGAAGTAAACCCAAAACTAACCCAAAACAATAAAATCACACTTACCTTCAATTCCACAGATCAGTCTGTCCGTCGGGAGGTTTCCTCCATCGGGTCCTTCGTTGTTCTGGTATCCGTCTTCGGCCCGGCACAGGCACTGCCATCTTCTCCTCTCTTCTTTCCTGTTCTTTTTCCTGCGTCACGCAATCTCTCATTGTGCAGGCGCCAGATCTGGCGATGTAGATTGGGGAAAATACTGTGCATGCGTTAGATAAGGAGTTTTTTCCCTAATGATGAAAGTGCCTGAGGGAGCAGCCAAGGAGCAGCCAAGAGCATGCCAGGATGGGTGACACAGGAATCCCGGAAGGCTCTGCACTCCCATTCATTCTTGATTGCCTAGGGGACCAAGAAGTAAGGGGGCGGTGCTGCACCTTCTTTTTTTTCTTAAAAAAAGGATGTTGCATTTAATAAAAACCCTAACAAACACATTTTTTACCTTAAATAAAAGGGTTGTCTACCTGAGTTTAGGTGTGCTTATAGCAATACAGTGGTGTCCCCTTTCAATCCCGAGCCTTCTGACAGTAAAGGCACACATATGGACTGATGAGGTTATTCCACTGCTCAACATTATTCTCACCTCCTTCACAGGTTGCAAAAATGTACTACTTCCATTAGTTTATTTTAGAAATTGACATGTAATAATTGTAATAATACATTTTAAGGACTTTAAAGCTGTATTATTGTGTTTCTTATATCTGCCTGTGTTTCAGATTTAATCCAAAGAAAAATGTGTTTGTTTCCCTGAATAAAAAAAACTATAGCAAACCCAAATACACTGATAATTGTTTAAAGATGTAAAGATTGAAAAACACATTATAGTTCAACATGTTAAATGCCAGCTCAACCCACAGCTGATATTTTCATTTGGGTTGGTTGCCGGCAAGTTAATTCATAAACTGGCTCCTTTCAGTCTTAACTAGCGCAAAACCCCTGTCAAACTGCCCAGTGCTTGCCTGACTGCCATGGGTTTTTCAAGCCAATTCATGATGTCCAACTCTAGCCCTCGAGGGCCACATACTCGCACAAACCAGGATTTACATATAAATGATTTTCAGAATCTTTTTAAACCATGTCTTACTAAATATACTGCTATCTGTTACTGGTCTTCAAGGACTAGAGTAAAGTAAATAGTGTTTGCACCTAGCACATGTATTGAACCATATTCTAAAATTAACTTTAATTCAACATATTACAAAGCAGACGCTCAGGTAAACAATTTTGCATTCCCAGCAATAATAAGAATTTAAAAAAAATAGGTTCAGCAAAGTGTGTAAAACTTTTATTTTGGCATGGACTCGTTGGAATGTGTGCAGATACAAGCTTTTCCAAGGTAATGTTACAGTCAGAGTTTCTTAGAAACTTGTGGGTGATTCAATCTTATGATGCCTGCCAAAAAATCAAATACTTGTTTTTAGTTCAGTTGATTTTTTATGTATTTCTATGCATGGGGATACTTTAATCCCGAAATAAGGAAAGCTAAAACTTTGTTGATTAAAAAAATAGGATGCATAAAACAAACAACTAGCTTTAATCTTGCCATTAAAGATCGGGCGTGGACATTTCAATCCTTGGATGGTTTTGTTTTGACAAGACACCTGTTAGCTTTTTATGTATATCTAAACAAAGTAACATTGTTGATCCAGAAGAAAGCAAATCTAAACTTTATTGATTAAAAAAGAGAGCAACAAAACAATCGCTTCGCTTTAAGCTGGCCCTAAAAGATGGGGAATGGACACTCCAACCCTTGTATGAACTCATTGTTACATCTACTTTTAGAGCATTTTGCATGGCTTCCTTAATACTACATCTGGTAGAATAATGGATAACATGAGGTTACTTTTATTTACTTATTTTGTAGCAAAGATGAAAAACACTGAAACACTGCTTTCCAATACCAAGATCTTTAGTTCTGCCAATGGTGATTCATCTGATATCAGTTGTATTGGAGAATGGAAGTATTGTATTGTACAGCTATCTTGCACCGCATATCACTCACAGGCTGACGAAGATGTATAAAGAAGAAATATTATGTATTAATAATGGCAAGCAGAAGGGCAGATTACCTCCCCCCTATCACTGATAGGAATGTGTGTCTAGCAAGATCACTTAAGCTGCGTACACACTTCCAATTTTTATCGTTCAAAATGAACGACGAACGAACGACGAACGATCGATTGGGCAAAAATCGTTCGTAAAAAAAGTAACCAACGACGCCGACGAACGAGGAAAGTCGTTGGAAATGAACGACCGGACTGGCGGATCGGATTGGACGACGATCGTTGACCATCGTTCGTGTGTACGATCGTTCATTGATCGTCCATGGTCTGAGCATGCGTGATGAACGAATGTTCCTGCGGTGCACGTAACTTCCTGTATCGTTCAAACGATCGCATCTATTATGTGTACAATATCTACGAACGATCGTGTCGTTATCTGTATGTACAGGATCGGTGCTATACGATCGTTTGCAGATATCGTGCAGGATCGTTCGTCGTTCATTTACCAACGATAATAATTGGAAGTGTGTACGTAGCTTTAGTTCTGTAAGAAGTGATAGTTGGCTATCTGTTGCTACATTGGAGGTTCCTGGTAATGTTTAGATAACAAGCAATCTCTGCCCTGATGCACCACCCCTGTGGCCAATGGCATGTTTTGGCACTGTTTTAGGTGGGTACTCAAGGAGAAATGAAACTTACTCGGGAAACCTTCAACCATGAGATGCTGAAAGAGTGAAAGGACAGGGCAGGTGCCCCTATCAGCTTTTATGGCCTGGCTAGGTCAGGCTTTAAACTTCATCTCAAAGGACAGGATCCCATAGGTGCTCAAATTTGGGGCTAGGACTTTCAGGGGCAAGATCACTCTGGTATGGATAAATACCATAAATGGTATATTCTTCCTAGAGCTAAATGATAAAGTGTTTACCTTTCTTCTTCTTCTTGAAAAAAAAAAAGACTTTTAAGTCTCTGAGAGTTTTTATTGTCACTTTGAAGGACTCAGGTACAAACTGGCTGCCCCTATCCCTATAGTGCTACACATAATCCTTCAGAATTTCCAACAATTATGGAGGTCTGATCACACAAGTTTTCTCATCTGTAACTGATATATAAATCTAAAATACATTCAATGATTTGTATCTCTTCATCCCAAAAACCACAATGACCCCCCCCCCCCCCTGCACTCACCCATTCCAGATATCACTATCAATATCTCTTTCCAGCAATAACTGAACATCTATATTAATTAACCCCAACCACCACAGACAAATGAGTGGTAATTACATTAAACGTGAGCTGTCACTGTGCTGTTCTTACACCACTGAATTCAATTTATTCAAATATATTTAAATACATTCAAATGAACAATTAATTATGAGATTAAAGAACCATTGTGCACTGTAGCAGTGAAGACAGTTAGACCAGTAATTTATGGTGCTGAGATCTTGCATTTAACATCAAGCTTCATATAGATAGATAGTCGTTATGTTTTATATAAGGATTTTTACACCCAATAAAATTTCCTGAATTTTTTACTTATTTGAGCATTCGGGTTCATTTGTGCGTGTTTCATTTAGCTAAGATGGTGTAACAAAGAGCTATGAATAAAAATATGAACACCTAAAGCCCAGTTGAAGCCAAGAGGTACATATGCTGGCAGAAATTGTGCACACTCTCTGTTTTTATAATGAGGAATTACTAAAGGAATCTAGGTAGTTCACTCACCAAGTGGAAATATTATTTGGCAAGAGATAATTCACTTAGCTAAGTGAATGTGGCCATAGTTCACATTGCAAAGACCAACAAATCACATGCAAAGAAATCTAAAGGAAAAGTTCTATTTTTCCGTGTACATTGGATAGTTGAAGTCAGCAGAGGTTCATCTAATTTTCTTAATAAATCAACCCAATAGTTGTAGGCTAAGTTCAGATCGGTGGTGGCAAAAGGTATTGCTGGGCAACTTCCTAAAGTTGGTACCTCCCAAGCTGCTCAGCCACACCAATTGTCACTCCTACTAAACCTGCATTTTACAGCAAGGGGCTCTAGACTGCTCCCTACCGCCCTCCATTCATTCACTTTGGATGGTCATGGTTGATATGCTTGACCAACATCTCAACCATGTACAAGGTTCATTGATGTAAGGAAGTAGTAACCACGCCACAACCTCACCACAGTGTAGGCTAAGTCTAAATACTTTCCTGTTTCAGCACTTGTGCAGGGGTCTAAATGTGACTAATCTTGGGCAATAGGCACTAGAAACTGACCCAATATTCGTAGTGACCAACCACTTGGTAACAGATCTGGCCTGACATATCACCTTCTCTGCAATACAAGCTTTAGTGCAGGCAAAACATAGAAAATAAAATATATATAGAGTATATATATATATATATATATATATATATATATAATGCAATGGATTGCCAGAGTACTATGACTTTTTTAGGTAGGTAGAGGATATAGGACTGCTTTCCCCAACTCCCAACTAAAACCCCCAATTGGAAAGCCAACCTGGTTATACTGGAAACATGAAAGGAAGCTCCACTTTTTGGCTGGTAATATACAATATTATCATTTATTCTTTAATATTTATCAATTTCTTTTGATAATAAAACAAAGTACAGCATAGCTATGCATTCTCCCCTTTTTAAAAAGGTCCACATTGCTTCTGTCTTTATGCAACATGTACATGATCATACATAAAACTTAAATTTCTATGTATAGACATAAAAAACAAACATATGGATGAATAATAAATCATGAATAATAATTGATAATGATCCTGGCAAGAGATACCTGAAGGTGGTATGAGTATAAACAAATGAACCAATAATGAATAAATAGTTTTTTATTACAGCTTTTTGTAAATTCTGTTTAAACCAGTTCTTTTAATATTGCAAATTTAAATTTTTTTACTTACATGTCTTTTTTGTGTTAAATTATGCTTAATATTATTTTTTATGTTTATTATTTATTATTGTGTATTTTCTTATAGTGATTATTTTAAATTCCCTTTTGTCTTTAGGTCTTGCATTTTTTTTTTCTTACATACTTAGCTGTACATTCAGCTCTGTCTCCAAAACACAAAGATGTATATAATGATTTAACAGAAGCTTCACATCCCCTATTCTTACATGGATTGGCACAATAATTTCTGATCACTTTGACCATAAAAGCAGTGAGCCTCGGTCAAGGAACCCAATGCAGTCACAAATCACTGTATCCAATTACCGCTGCTTAGTAAATCTGGCTCTTAAAATGAAAAGACTTGCTTTAACAGGCGCTGAACATGTGACCCAATTCTAGATGACCAGTGGATAGTTGTAAACTTGCTTTGGTGCTGAAGGGGAGAGCAAAAATCAATTCCTCTTTATTACAAGGACTTCACAGATTATCTGATTTGACTGTGATGTCCACTGCAAAGGAATGGCTGTTACTTGTGATACCAGAGGAGAAGTGTATTGCCATTGGAAGATGCTACAGGCAACACTGATCTCAGTGTAATAGGTTACCTGACTCTGCTTGATGTGAACAAAATGGGTGCCTGAGGCCCATTCCTATACTACTAGAAATTGTTCTCGTATAATTTGTGTGCAAACCAGCGCGTGTTCCCTCTTCCCTAATGCTAAGGCTTTGTTATGATCAGGGACGGTGTACCAGAATCAGTGCTAAGAAAGAATATGTGGCAAAGGAATATGTATTAAAATGTTATATTATTTATTATTTGTCTGTATAAGTAGGAATGATTTAACCTCCCTGGCAGTATGATTAATGAGGATTTTTAAATGTAAAAGTGGTACATCCTCATTATTATAAATATTAATCCTCATTATTTTAAATTTCCCGCCCGGTCCCGCACTCCAGCCTAAGACTCGCGAGCAGATTCCCATGCCGGGGACGCAAATGCTGGCTGGGCATCGCCACGTTACGCAGATACTTGGCCGTTATCGCCAAGGGAAGAAGATTCCGGGCATCGCTGGAGGTTCGCAGCAGACATTACTGGAGGATGCCACGGGCACTGCTGGAGGACACCGCTGGAATGTGGGAACTAGTTAGGAATTTTAAACTTCCTGGCAATTCCACCCCGAGTGTGGCTCGGGGTTACTGCTTTTGGTATGGAAAATCCACTCCAAGCCACACTCGGAATACCGCCAGGGAGGTTAAGTATGAATGCCAACCCAACATCTAAATTCTCATATAGGGCCTGATTTAATAAAGCTCTCCAAAGCTGGAGAAGATACATTTTCATCAGTGAAGCTGGGTGATCAAGCAAACCTGGAATACCGTAATACAAGGCACATTAACGTGCAGAAAAGCGAATAGTAACACAAGTTCACTAGAGAAGCACAATATTGTGAAGAAGCTCTAATAAATGGACCAGACTATCTCAGGAGTGCAGTATTGCTGTGCACTCCTCTAATGAAAATAATGCATGCACAGTTTTTAAAGGATTTGTTACATTAGGCAGCCATTTCAAATGAATAGAATATCTAATGCAACTCACATTAACACTTAGCACAATGAGACTTAATGCATGGGCACCAGGCAGTGCAATAATATAAGGAGAAAGACCAGGCTGTCTTATTATTAGTACCATCTACATCATAAGCAGGTGAAGTGGTTATATTCTTCAGGAATCTTTATTTGCTAGGAAAAAGATTTCAAGTGGATAAAACTGGTTAGGAATTCAAGTGAACATTCTGGTAACTGCACAAAGGTATGAAATACTACCGGAAACAGTCATTGCCCGTGTCCCATCAGTTGTGCATGAGCAATCTGATCATGTGCTCCTTTTTTTTTTGTTTAGGGTAGTTTGGGGTTTTACTTCCGCTATAGGTAAACCAAATCATTGTTATCAGCCTTTCTTCTTTTGTGACTATGGAACATATCCTTTCAGCGAGAGAAGAGGAAGGATAGTCCTAACACATTACCTAATAGGGTGACTCCATAAATAAAGTACAATGACTTAGTGCTGTCACCCTAAGATAGCAAGTGTGTTACTGAAAAAAATAACAGGTGAAATAGAGCAAAAAAGACCAAAAAAAACTAAAAAACAAATGTGGCAAGTATGGCTAAACACCAGAAAGCTGAAATATATTGTATTACATGTCTATTCTTAGGGTTGGATACATTGAGTGTTGTATAAAATTGTGCTCTTTATAGGATGAGATGACACAAATCTTTAATTTTTATGTTTATCATGCAAGGTAAACACATTGTGCATTACACTTCTTTAGCTCTAGATTCCACTATAATCTTTCAATAGCAGCACTAAAATAGCTGCTTATATATTTGCTTATATGAGCTTATCAAGCCATCAGGTCACATAAGTACTAAACGCTAGGAGGTCAAACAAGCACAGATTGTAAGTCTAAAAGCCACTAGGTCACGTAAGTAAATTGCGTTCCCAGGAAACCTGCTAAATTTGAGTCACACAAGCTAAAAACAATTAATGAAATTGGTTTTGTGTTCAGCACCATGGAAATGTAGAGGAAGTGATCATGTTACTGTATTTATTACCATGATTTTTGATATGTATCCCCAAATGGTACTATACATTTTACATTAAGTTTCTTGTCCTGCCCAGATGTTCCTTCGTGGCCCAAATCCAAGAGGAGAGTCCACATCTTTCTAAAATTTGTTTGCAGCTAGTTCCTGCCAAATGGGATCTTTAGTAGATGGGACACAAAACAAATGTTTTGCCTACTTTTGTGTCAATAATGACATTGTATGCTTGGAATCGTTCACTGCAGCTGTTCAATGATTTTGTAGTAGTATATTATATTTATCCGACACTATCTGAGCCAGCATTACATTGCGCCTTTGGCAGGAGAACGAAAATATAACGCGAATGTAAAAAGTAAGCTCCTCGTAAATTTTATAGCACCAGCTTTATACTCTAAAGGATGTTATATACTTAGTGTCCCATGTAAACTCCATGAATGTGACCTAAAGAGACAAAGCGCAGAAAAAAAAATAGGTATGCATCCTCTTATATTGTAACTGTCCCAAAAGTAAAGAGTTTTCCTATTTTAGGACAGAAAGTAAAGAGTAGGACCTATTTTAGGACAGTAGGAACCATGCAAATTATCCCCTTGGTCAAACAGCAATGATGTCCCAAATTCCTAAACAAGCTTCATGATATTTGAATAGAATGACCTTGGACAATATTAGAGGCAACCTACACAGCGGCCTAGCACCTGGTGGATGTCCATGGGGCCCAGCTATACCCTCCATCCACCTGCAACAAACAACAGGATAGTGAAATTGGATAAAGATGTGCACCTGCCTGGCACTTTGCAAGGAGGATTCACTTGTAGGCAGTTGATGTCTGATGCGGCTTTACCAAGCCAGATACATGCCTGGAAATATTCCATCCACCCATAAAGACATTTTGATATTTCCATAATTCTTCCTAAGTGTTAGCCCACTGCTTACATGAGGACTGAGGGCTCTTACGTTTAGTACCAAGGCAGGGTGTTGTGATGTTTTCAGGATGCCTCTGTGTCGTGAGATGATAACTTTTTTTCCAGTTAGACATTACCTACATACAGTGTTTTAAACAAAATTACTAAAATGTGCAAGGTTCTTACACTGTTTTTACACTGATGTATCAATCGGGTTGAACATCCTCAAAGTCAAAGGGAGTTTTGACTTACACCAGTTAATATAATAAAATATTAGAGCAACCACCACCACTGAACAAGTTTAGGTAAAAACTGCAATTCTGCAGAAAGTTTATCCTAATGTTAAACAAGTTAAAATTGGTACCCCTGTCTCCCAGGTCCCATTCACACTCAACTTCACACGTTGCTCAGGCCAGCCCTTGAAGGAGAATGGCATGTTAGGGTAGAAGCTGTCAGAGTCTGGGTTCTAAGGAGAATAATAGATTTATGCTGCTGCAAGTTGTGGTTGTAGCCAATTTGAAAAAGAAAGGTAGGATGTAACCCAGAGTGCAGGGGTCAGTTGTATGTAACACAGAGTGCAGGGGTCACTAACTAAGAGTTCAATGGCGTTATCATGTTATATAGTGTGCAAAGGTCAGTAATATGTAATAGAGAGCACAGCATACAGAGTAGTCACTGACCTTATATTTTTAGGTTCCACTGCTTGCATGAATGGCTTTTCCTCCATTCTCTTTAGCACCTGCATGCAGCCTACACATGTTTCTGGGCAGGAACATGAAAACAATCTGATAAGTTTCCCATCGTGCTATACAGCTCAAATACCCAGACAGGAGCCCCCTAATAGGGTAGGGGTGATGTATCCTGTGCAACTACACAGCATACCCTCTAGACCTTGTACGGCCTGTTCAGTAAGAAAAAAATGTAAAGGGTCATTCAATGAAAAACAAGGAAGGTAAACTATTTTTCAAATAGGAAAAATGGACTTCACTATTAAGATCTCTACTCTTGTGTTTCTGGATGTGGAATCCCGGTATGGCCAGTATGAGAAGTTTATTTTATATTACAAAGAAAGTAACAGAAGATGCTGAAATAAAAAAAGTAGACATCTAAGATTCAAAGTTGTATTAATTATATGTGTACTATACAAGTTGGAATAGATATGAGTTGAGACCTAATATTGGACAGGAGTTGGGACCGAAAAAGCAAAGCAACATGAAGACTTATAAGAGGATGACTTAGGTTACATTCAGACTGGCATTGAGGTTATGGATTGGTTATCACTTATTCGCGGCAGTGAACTGTTGCTTTAGTAAGATGTTACAAATACTAGCTTCTACCCATGGCAGCCAAATACAAAGTAAATGTGGGTAACAGTGAGCAGTTCAGTACAACTGCCACCCACTGCCAAATCTGCAGACACTGGTTCTTTAAGAACCAGCACTGCAATGTGAGCAGTTGGGTGGCTGGCAAGATGCTCAGGTCCAGCCATGAGTACAAATATAACTGTTGGGTAGACTAGGCATTAAATGCATACACCAACATCAGAAGTTGAAAAAGGACAATCTTCAAGGGATAAAATATGAGAAATATGTCAGTGTTTGGGTGTGAGTGAAGTTCATAATGTGCAGGATATTTGGAACATGGTTAAATATAGTGTAAGATTCTTTGCAGTACACACTGTACACATAAACTGCAGGCCTTGTAAAAATATGTTTTAACTACTGTAACAAAAGTGAGAATTTCACATACACACCTAAACAATGTCTACTTTAACCTCCCTGGTGGTACCCCTGAGTGTGGTAAAAAAAAAACATGCTGAAAGTTGTAACTAAAACTAGCTACAGACATAAAAAATAAACACTTACCTGGTCCCAATGGCGTCCTCCAGTGTCCTGCTCGTCTAATCACATCCTCTGACCGCAGCCTCTTCCTTCGATCTGTCCCCCAGCGAGTGCGTTGACATTCCTCAGCAGTTCCCGGTGACGTTGGTGCGTGCGTATTGGATTGTATTCCACACAAAAGTAATCACTATATTATATATATATATATATATATATATATATATATATATATATATGCTACTGTACAGTTATATTACAGGTTTTAGTATTTTTTTGCACCCTTGTTTTAACAGATTTTTGTGTTTTTTTTATTTAAAGTTTAATATTAAACCTAATAATTTTTGTATATATGTTAATTTGTTAATTACCATATTTTGGTGAGTTACGCCTATGAATTACAGGCGCACAATAGAAAGTACATTTTCATGAAAGACAATGTACTGCTTTTAGACATATCAATCCGGACAGAAATGAACCACCCAGGAGGTTAAAGAAGAATTTTGATAAATTAGTAACTAATGAGACAACAACTACTTTGGTCAGGAGTATATATTGTACAGTGGCATGCAATTTGTTACGCATATTGCATGAGTTAGGCATTAGTATGCGCCAATGTGCCCTTTTTATTGGTAGTTGGCCGAAGGAAAAAATGGCTGGCATTTGTGGTCAGTGGAAGGAAAATGTCTTTTGTCTGCAGAACAAAAAAGGATAACTGTCACCAATGGTCAGGTGGAGGAAGAATATCTTTTGTCAATGATCTAGGGCGAGACAGCAGGAGAAAAAAGTGGAACGACAAAAAATGGATGGTATTGGTTCAGTGTCAGTGGTTAAAAGGAAAAATTCCCTGAGGGATAGGGGGGTATCAGAGTGGGAAATGGTTCATAATGGTGTAAAAGTACAGCATTGGTGTTTAGCAGAGGTGGGGTCTATAGATGTACACTGATCCCCCATGGAGTGGGGGGTCAATGATACTCTGTAGGAGGCCATGGGCACTAACGATGAGTATAATTAAGCTGGGGACATTAGTTTTAGTGGAGGACGTTGGTATCAAGAGGAAGCCGTTCCTATTTGGTAGATAACTTACTTGCTTATACTCTGCATTCCATGCAACCACCTTCCTCTACCAGGACTATAAGGCTTCTGTCAGGTTGGAGATTAGTCTGCCCCACAGTAAAGGGGGCAAAGCCAGGTACAGGAAAAAACATTCCAGCTTTCAGTGGCACCATGACATAACCTGGATGCACAGAACACTGTGATTATGTTTGAATCCCAAAACAATCAGAGAGAACTCACAAATATTGATGTATGGAGAATGTTGTTAAAACCTAAGATGACCACCTCTACAGTCGGATTGTACAATTTCCAGCCAGCTAGGCAAGTATGTATTTAAAGGTTTCCTACTTTCAGTACATTTGTAGAATGTGCTCATGTATTCCTGGGGTTAAGCTTTAAAAACCCCTCCAAAAATGTTTTAGTTTATTGTTGGGTTCTCCTCCCAGTCTTGTGAATCCTGGACATAACTTAAGCATGAGATAGAGTCTCTGGGAAATTGTCAACCAGCAGCATGTCATACACTAGAGATCATTGAGATATAATCTTTTTATATCTGATTGCAGTTCAGGCCAAGCCCAAGTGCGACTGCCCAGCAATTTCAAAACTCTTGGCAGCTTTGCCAGTGTTTGTCAATACATTGCCAAGCAACGCGCTAATCTAAGCCGGGCTCGTTCTGTACACAGTTTCTCTATAAAGGTCTTATAATTGCTACAGCTGATAAAAGACTAGCATGCATGCTCACCCACAGCACACAAACACTCGAAATTCTAAATTATTCATGAAAGCAGATAAATGCATTTGAGCATCAGATCATTTTGTATGTGCATTTTTTCTTTAGAGGTCAGAGACTGGTAAATGAAAACAGCACAACTTAAGAGACTTGGCAAAGGCAACGTTCTTCCAAAATATTTCTCTTTTGGATGGAATTATCTAAAAGGTGTATTTTATTACTTCAATAATCAGGGAGCGCTTGGCTTGGGAACTGGTACATTGAACTTAGAAACTAAGAAGATGTTTCGAACATTTAAAAGTTTTTACTGAAATAATTTTAGAACAACAAAAGTGTTCATTAAAGCATGAAAATTTCTAATAATAATGACAAACAATAAAAAAAAAACTATTATCATGTGGTAGCTGAATCTGCCATGCCATTTTTTACCTGGACAGCTGTGGCCTGCGTGTCTGACTTGTGCACCTAATGCTGACCTCTAAGAATAAAAGGTAATCTTTAATGTAAAGGTTAATGTGGCTTATTGTGAAGATTAGGGGATCAATGGATGCAGTAAAATGTAATGCTTTTATGTTTGTTGAAATGGAAATAAATGCTTGTTGATGTGCCTAAGCTTTTACTATATGCTACTCAATTATATTCATGTAGGCACACTACCAATGCATCCCCCAAAACCAACATCATCATTGATGACCTCTTGGTGGACCTAAGGCCCCACGGCTATCCTCTTTAGTCAGTGGACGGCCACTCATGATGTAACTCCTGCTTGTGCATAAGTCAAACTTTACACCACATGGGGCATGTGCCATGCATAGTAGGCAGAAAAAAAGCCACTATGATCTAGAGGTAGATTTGCTTTTCTTGGGGAGGGGTAATTCTGATTTAAAGCATCTTAAATAGACTAGCAGAAGGCTATAACAACAAGAAAAACTGACCTACATTAACTTTTGGATGGACCACATCTTGAGATAGGTAGACTCATTCTAATATTATTTTCATTGAAAACCTCCCCCTCTAATACATCACCAGCCAATAGTGGACTTTGTTGCTTAAAAATTTAACTAGCATCATAGGAACCACCTAAAACCTGCCATGCCTCCACTTTATTCAACAAAAAATTAACTTTACAAACTTATACACAATGTTAAAAATGTGACCATCACAATAACCATTTTTCTTAATAATCACTGCATTCCCCAACATATTTCACACATTATGCTTCATCAGGAGGAACATCTAGTTTTTGTGTCAAGAATAGACAAACGCTTATTGTTATCATCTTGAGAATATTATATGTAAGTATACCCCCACATATCTAATCGTATATATTAACTCACATAGTACATCAGCCATTGTCCAATCTTGGTCACAGTTTTGTAAAAGTATCAAAACCACACACAAGGAGAGAAAACAAAGTCATGAAGTGAAGTATGAGTCCTTGGATAAGCATGCATATGAAGAGCATACACCAACCTGTATGAGGCAATGTAAGTAACTTTCAGAATCACAAAATGAATGACAACATCTAATCAAATAAAACTTTGCTAACAATTCTAAACCTTAAAAGGGGATTTTTTTAGTACCCCTCTCACCTAAATCCATAATACAGTGTTAGTAGTGTTTTGTTTTGAGTAGAGTGTTTTCAAATTCCTTTTTTAATGGTTTATATGCAGGTTTTGTTTCTAGCATTTAAGGTTCTGCCCACTGTAATGAATTGTGTAATATATTCGCCTTAACACTCCAATTGTTGTTTTGTGTTTTTTTTCTTAATATTTCCTCCCGTTTTATGTATTAAAAGGGAGTCATTCACATTTAAAAATTGGCTTTTTAAAGTGAAGTGTTTTTGTATTTCAAGTATGTTGTTTACAATTTAGATTAAATTAAATCATGTTATGTCGCTGCTACCCAGAACATTTGTAATCATGTCCGAATTGTTTGTTATTAACAGATCAAAAAAAAAAATCAGTTACAAAAGAAACAAATTTAAAAAAAATGATATTTTAGTCAATTTCAAGGTAGTTAAGTCCTTCATTATAACAACTACACAATTTGTGTTTTTTCCATCAACATGTTCACTTTTCATATTTATATGACAGTTGACAGTTGTTTTTACCCTATCCCTTTCTAGGAGATAATAAAGTTACAAAACTTAAGACTCTTACACACTGTACACTTCATTATAAAAAACTGGATTTCCATCTATTGGCTTTTACGAAACGAAACCTATGGGACTGCAGATTTCCTATGTCCCCAACTGCACTCAGTGGTTCCTCTTGCTGATTCTTTCCTAACTTTATTGATGTATATATATATATATATATATATATATATAAATATTCCTGGTGACCCTAGAATCAGAAAAGATGAATTAATTTACTGGAAACGAGAATTAAGGAAAAATTCTTTAGAAAATTAAGTATATATATTTATATATATACACACACATATATATAAATCCAAAGCAAATTAGATAATGGAATCTTTGTACAGTTTTGACTTATGGATAGCAATAACCTGCTTCTAATTTAGTTTTACTTGTTCACTTGTCCAGTCCTGTATTTGCAGACCTAATGCTCATTTGCAGCTGTAGACTTGGCAAAGTTTAGTTACAATAATTCTTAGCACACATTGCAATAGTGAATTTCCTGCAATAATATCAATGCACTAGATATTTTTAGAGCAAATAATATCACTGTTGAGCCCCATACATACTTACTCCATATTTTAAAATTCCATGGATCCTAAGACAGACATTTTTTCCCTATTCTAAAGGGTTCAACTATTCAGTGATGTATTAGCTCCATTTAGGGATGATCTGGACTGATCCTTGTATGTACTGATCTTATCCTTGTAAGGCACACACACATATATATATATGTATACATATATATATATATATATATATATATATATATATATATATATCATATATATATATGTATACATATATATATATATATATATATATATATATATATATATATATTTATATATAATATATATATATATTACTTTACCTGTACTTTTACATTTTATACTTTTGTATTATCTAAGCTATGTCATACTCCACAAATTAAAGAAGCAGGAAGATGCTTCCATGGCAGGTCCAAAGAAACAGCTTCCTCTTCAGTGAAACCCTCGGATGCCAATAGGAAATAATTTTTTAACAATCGCGGGATTTGAAGTTTGTTTCTTTAAAGCACAAATCTTTACCGAATCTTTTTTTCTTACTTAGAGTTGGGTAAAAAACCCAAACAAGAAAAATTTCCTCCCAATATTCCAGTAGTAAAATAATTGTCTGGAATTTCAACAGCTTTGTTAGTGTGAGGTTTCAGGCACAGTAGATAAGTTTGAAGGTACGTCTTCAAAAGAATTGGGATACATTTCAAAACTTGTGCCAACAGAATAAAGTTGAGCCAATAGAGAAAATGGTGCCTCTAGCAGAGAGCTTGTTTTTTTTTTAATGCACATAATATCACATAATATTGAAACAAAAGCCATTTTCTCATTTATTGTAGTTAAACATTCCTTTTTGATTGTAATGTGGAATTTTTCTAACATTACAAGAGTTACAAAAATTATTCAGTGTATACAATTCTAAGAAAACTGTCAGAGACTATAACATTTTAGTGATCAGAGACTGCATATACCATTGTCTGGACAGAGATTTCAATTGTACTATTGTAGATGGTCAGAGACTCTGATCATAGTACTGTAGATGATGTGAGACCTTGATCATACAAATGCAGATGGTTGGATATGGTCAATATGCTATTGTAGATGGTCAGAGGCTGTGGGATAAAATATGGTAGATGGTCAGGGACTGTAGACAAATTACTGTAGATCAGTGACTATGGATATACAACTGTAGGTGGTCAGAGCCTGGACAGGATATACCATTGTAGATGGTCAGAGACTTTGATTGTACTATTGCAGATGGTCAGAGACAGTGGATATGTCAATGTAGATGCTCAAACTACTGTAGACCTTGATCAAACTACTTTAGATGACGTGAGACCTTGACCATACTACTGTAAATAGTCAGAGACGGTGACTATACTATTGTAGATGGTCAGAGGCCCTATAATAAAACACAGTAGATGGTCAGACATATTACTGTAGATCAGTGACTGAAAATATACTGCTATAGACAGTCAGACTGTAGACATTCTATTGCAGACAGTCAGGCTGTGAACATACTACTGTAGATCAATGATGAGAGACTGTGGAAATGCTACCATAAATGGTTAGAGACAGTGGATACACTATTATAGATGGTCAAATGATGTGGATATAATACTGTAAATGGGTGTTTCTCAACCAGGGTTCTGTGTAACCCCAGGGTTCTGTGTAACCTCAGGGTTCTGTGTAACCTCAGGGTTTCTCCAGGGTTAGCTAGGGGTTCCTCAAGAAATAAGCTATTTGTGCCAATGATTTTTTGGCTTTATGTAAGGGTGATATTCACGGCCATGCTAATTTAACATGCTATTGATATAGTTATTATAGCAGGGTGACCTGAACATTATTTCAATGGTTCCTCCATGTTAAAAAACTTCAAAAAAGGCTTCAATAAATGGTCAAAGGCTGTAAATATGTTACTGTAGATCAGTGACTATGGATATATGGCTGTAGTCAGTCACAGACTATTATAGATTGTCAGAGACTGTGGACATACTAGTGGAGATGGTCTTAGTTTGTGGATGTAGTTTTGTAGGTGGTTTGAGATGATTTGTGTAAATACTAAGACAAGACTCTGTATGCCCTACAGAGACTGTTGATATTCTACTATGGAAATCCAGAGACTATGAACAGAATATGGCAGATAATCAGAGGTAGGTTGCTGTAGGTTTAATGTATCATCATCCTGTCCATAAACATAGTATACTGTAGGTGTGGTTGAATAGTGGAGACTTATTGCAGCAAACAGTCAAAGACTAGGGAAACATTACACGAGACTGCTAGAGACCATTGCTATTACAACCCATTTACAAAGAGCTTTTTCAAATTTTGTGCTCACAAATACAGCCCTACATAAATGCATAATGTTACACTTGATATACAAAATATATTACCTGCAAGGAAGTTTTCATTCTGCCAGTGCATGTGAGTACTGTAGTGTTATTTTGTTTATCAGTTTATAACATTTTATTACTTTGACAGTATGCTACAGCCTCATTTATGTTTCTTCTTTTCTCTGTACATAAGACATCCTCTATTTTTAAGCACACTGGCAGCAGTGACTGTGTACAAATGACAGGTGCATTATAAAAGATAGTTTTAGCTGATTGTTAGATGATAAGGTTAGTTTTCAGAGTTCTGACTCAACATCGAATTGTGTCCAAGTAGTAACCCTGTCTATAAATGTATTACTGACTCCTTATTAATGTCATTGACCACTTTGACAGTTATTTGATGCGGCCATCCCAACTTAAGCAACCTGTCTAGGAGGACATTGCTTTAAAGTGGACCTATCACCGATGTTTTACATTATATAAAGTAAAAGGGTGGCTAACTTTTTATATATTATTAAAAAAAAGTTTTTTTTACTTTTTTCGGAGAGAATATCTCCCCCTTTTTCTGGAATGGGAAACTCCTAGAATACAAATCAAGTGCTAATATAAACATTTTGCGAATGCCCAAGATTGCCTTGCTTAGATTAAAAAAAAAAGTTCCTATTTCACGCATGTTTAGTAAGATCACCACACTTTTTTTCAGACACATTTTCAGAAAGGCGTGTCACCAGATCTCACACCCACCCAATGCAAGATCGGGTGATGTAGGAAGAAGAAGGAAGAAGCTGGAAGAAGGTGCCTGGTGTCCAGTGTGCACCAGAAAGAAGAATGAAAACAGGATGGCGCAGAACCTACTAAACTTGGATTGCAGAGGGATCAATAGCTTTACCTCTATAAAGGTAAGTGTCTTTTTTTCAAATGAAAGTTCTGCTTTAGGCTTAAATAAACTCTCCATCTACTTACTGTATCCAGAAAGTTTAGTGGACCTGATTTATGAAAATTCTCCAAGGCTGGAGAGGATACACTTTCACCAGTGAAGCTGGGTAATCCAGCAAACCTGGAATGGATCTGGTCCAAGATTCAAAACATTGGCTAGAAAATAAAAAATGACGTTGAAGGAATCCATTCCAGGTGTGCTGGATCACCCAGCTTCACTGATAAAAGTGTATCCTCTCCAGCCTTTGAGAGTTTAATAAATCAGGACCAGTGTGTCATCATCCTGGCTTAAAGCAGGAAGTCTACCAAAAAAGCATAAAAATGTTTTCCTTGTCCAGTTCCAAATATAGTCAGGAAAATGCAATTTTAGCATAAATGTATCTATTCAATGTGAAATATGTTTTTAGAAGTTGTGAATGTTTCCTAATTTATAAAACCACTTGAGACATTTTTCAGAATTGTAAATATATGTAGGTTTAATAGGCCACCTGTTTTCTTGTTTACATTGCTTTTTAATTAGATGGTTTTTAAACCAAATACCAGTCAGTTCTCAAGAGACTCGCCTTAAGGAATTGGATTTTTTGGTAATGTGCCGATTTTAGTAATTAAATTTCATGCAACACCCAAAGATTATCAAAGGCTAAACCTTGTTAAGAAAGCTTCACATGATTGTGTTCATTTTTATATTGACACTTTGCTGACTTACATGATTTTCAAAGGCTGAATAAAAAAACCTTGGATGACAATAACAAATCTAAAACTCTGTATTTATACAGAGGTATACAGACGTTTTTAAAAGTAGTTGTTGTTTGTGTCATTGAGAGAACAATGTTATTCAATTTTTTGAGGTATAAAGAATAATGTGTATTTATGAACAATGTGAAATGAATAATGTGTTTTATCATGAAGTGTTTGAACTTTAAATTAACAACCCAAGTTATTACAAGGCATTTCTAATTCTGTATTTTGCGTCTACCTTTCTCTTATTCTTTAATATTTATTTTATTTGCTCTCTGATCCTGCTTTGTTGTATACTTGTATATGTTAAAAATTTTAATAAAACTTACATTTAAAAAAAAGGCATTTCTATGGCCTTGGTGGATTACCAGCCTTCAGTATTCTTCACCCTTAGTAGCACCCTCAGCCATAGGAGTGGCTATGTGCTATTCTAACAACAACCAGGGATCAAATCTAGGAAACAGAAACCGTGGTCACAGTCAGGTACCCAAGTGGGATTTCCAAGGTGTTAAGAGCGAAGTAGAATTGTGGTCACAGGCAAACGTTGGTTTAACAGCTGATCAATAGATTATAATATAGGAAGACATACCATATTCATATATTATATTCAAGCTTAAAGGGGTAACCAGTGACTGGAACCTGGGAAGAACTCAGTTGCTCATTGACCACATTGTTTGTGCAGACATGAAAAGGTAAAGTACAGCTCGAAAGAGAGGCCCGTATCAGGGAAATATGACAGGCATGCTCGGACTGCCCATAAGAAGAGGGGAAAGGGTTAAGGTTTGAATTACAGAAAGAGGAGGGGGTAGAGAGAGGGTCGGGTTGGAAGTAAAGGGGGTGGAGAGAGAAAGGGTAAAAGGAGAGAGAAACGGAAGTTAAGGACAGTTTTTTGAAGGAAGAAATTTCCCACCCACCTGCCCTGTTAAAAGGAGTGGGGTAGGCCGTTGAGGTTTGGTGGAAGGTAAGAGTCCTGGGTTAATTATGATGGGGGGCACCCAAGTTGGTGGAGGCTCCTGAGGTGGTGCTGTGCTGCCGGTATTGGTCATTATTGGAGATGTAATGGTGTTGCGGACTTTACCTTCCGGACCTGCAACCTAGTTGTTTGGGTTAAAATAGTTGGTTCTGTTAGGAACTGGTTTTAGGTTAATAAAGGGGTTATTTGTAGTTTATATGGATGTTATTTAATTGTTAATTTATTTTGTTATTTATTTGCCGTTTTTTTTAAGTGTACGTTACAGATATAAATTCAGAGTTAAATTTATGGTAATTTTAAGTTGTTAATTTATTGTTAAATAAACGGCTGCTTGCCAGCCATTTTAAATGCAACAGGTTGCAGTGTGTTATTGGGAAGAGTGTAAGAAAAGGGGGGGCTGGCAAGTGAGAGGGGGAGGGGTTTAGGTGTGGGGAGAGGTTTGGGGGCAAAGGTCCGAGCTACCCTAGTCAAGTGTTTATTCTGCATGCTTTTTGTAAGACTTTTGTAGGCTTCCAAAATTCAGGTCTTCCGTATGATTAAAACCCTGGACCCTGCCTGGTTTCACCAAGAATGAATAAGTGGGGTAAAACTAGTGCATAACAAAAAATATAGATATAAAAATATGTTTTATAAAGATATATTATTTATCTTTCAACAATATCAAATCTTTGTACACTGCATAGTACAGTAATAATTGTACAAAACCTGATAATAAAACACAAATAGTTAAGCATGTAGATACATAAAATTATGCAGAGCAAACTTTGTAATGATCATTTTTCACAAAGTAACATATTGCCCCTCTTTCAGAATGAAAAGAAAGAAATACGGTCATCAAAGATTAGGGAAATTTTGTTATTTTATGTTGTGTCAAATTTATAACTTTATTGGTGTTTTATATCCTTTTTTAAATGTTTTCTCTTTGCTCTGCTTCCCATATCACATATGAAATACAATATACATTTATCAGCATTAGGTTCTGGCAAGTGCAAATTGTTTCTAGACCTTGTGCAATAAAAATGTTTTACCGCATCCAAGTATTTCAAGCAAGTTTAGTGTGGCAGCAGAACAATGGAGAATCATTAGAAATGATGAGAACGGTTGTAAAATGAAAAAATATGCAGTGCAAGTCACACAAAGGTGACCTCCTGCTACCATATGAGTGTAAGGAAAGAAAAACAAAAATACAGAGAAGTAGTTTCTGCAATTAGACAAGAAATACCAATGTGTAACTCTATGTAGATTGCTTACTTGAACCCATGACATTCTTGGAGTTCTGCACCCTCAAGAATAGCTGAGTGTTGGAAATTGTGGACTAAAATCAGATGGATATCAATGTGCTTCAGAGATATGCATCCTATTCATCACTGTCATTCACTAAATTCACTAAACTGTCTGTACAAATCTGGGTTAAACACAGGATTGAATGAGATAGAATATGTAAAGTATAAATGAAATGAAATAGCAAAGAACACCAAGAATATCTGTTCACATCCTCAGGCTACGTACACACTACGTGCAATAATTATCATTGGAAACGAACGACTAACGACCATTCGTCCGACAATCGTCAACAAAAAAAGTACACAGCGACTGACCAATAATGCCAATGAATGAGGAAAATGAACGACCGTCCCGGCGGATCTGATTTCGTGACAATCGTTCGTTATCTATTGTGTGTACGGTCGTTCAGTGTTCGTGGATTGTTCTGCGGTACACTTTCTCCTTTACATGTCACTTCCTACATCGTTCAAACGATCGTATCTAGTGTGTCTACACTATATAAATATATATATTTATTATATTTGTACAAAAAATTTGTGCATAATCGTTGATCTGTCGTTAGTCGTTTGCTTTCTAACGACATTTATTGCACGTGTGTACCTAGCCTAAGTGCATCTACGATCAGACAAAGAGTATCCATAATGTAGGAGGAAGCAATAAGCAAAACTGGGACATGACATGTCCATATGGGGAAGCCTTTGGATGGAAAGGTGTAGGGGAATAACCCAAAGCCCCGGATAGATTTATATTGGCTGGTGGGCATGAAAAAAGCTAGGTGTTCATAAAAGACAATATTGTAACACACCTTTCCCAGCATCATCTTCCATTGTGGCTCTTAGAAGTTGGTCATGTTATCTCAGGGATGCACAGAAGGTTGGTACTGGAAGATTTCCTCTGCTTATGATTACAGGAAGGGCCATGGTAAATACATTGGTGGACTAAGCAATAATCAAACAAAACGTCTACTGTACTTCACTGACCGTTATATGGTTGAGTAGACAGACTGTGGTCAGTAAAACTGAAAATATGCCCCAAATGTGAAAGTAATAAATATTACTGTGTTAAAATGTCAATAGGAGTAACACATGTCCTTGCATCATTGCTCATGTGGAGTAAAATATGTCCCTTTGTCAAAAATATCCCCTCCATCAGTGGAAGTAGTAAATGCGTTTGCTTCATTGATAAATGGGAGCAATACTATATTGCAACTTTATGCAATGTCCCCGCTTGAGTGAAAATTACACAAATGCCTCTGCTTTGGTGGCTAGTCGGAGCAAAAATTGTCCCTCCGTTAGTGTTAAAAATGCCCACACATCAGTGAGAGTAAAATATGCCCCGATGTGGGATGTGGGTGGGTGTAAAAATTCTTCTGATTCAGTGGAAATATTATATATGCCCCTGTATCTGTGGGAGTCATAAATACAATCTCCAAAGCACAAAGAAACATGCATACAGTCTTATATCATAATATGCACAAACGTACACATACAACACTGCATTACGTACTTAAACACACATACAAATATAAATTCCGTCTGGTCTGTGGCTCTGGTTGGCGCTCCCCTGAACAAGGTCAGGAGTAGGACCCCGCTGGAAATAAGCACCGGCCAGAGCCACGGATCATGTTGCCCGTACGAATGGCAGGCTCAGGGAAGTGGGTGGGTTATGTCCAGAGACTCAGAGGGCCAGACCTGCGATGGGAGAGTGTGCGGGTTCTGGCATCATTAAGTCACTATGGGGGAAATTTCTTCCCCTTTAAATGACACCTGGCCCGCCTGCACACGCACGGAGCCGGTAATTTTTTTTTCAAAAAGAGGAAAGTGGTTGGAGTCTGGTGCTGTTGTGTCCTGCTAATCTGACCAAACTAAAGGTCCACATTATATGTTAAAATAGTGCAGATTTTTTGGGGATTAGAAGCACATAGAGATATTCATAGAGTGTATGGTATGTATTGATGAGAGGACTTTTAATTTGCTATGTGTGAACTTTATGCAATTTAGGAACCCAGCTCTGTTTAGATGTACCTATCCACACAGCTTTGTCCTCTTGTATCTTTTTAGCTTCCTGCTATCAGATTGAGGTCCTATATTTGCACACCACTTATGTCTTGTAACTAAAAGTCCTTGCACCTTCATGTAGACACATGATTTACACTATAGTATCCAGATACTGGAAATTTAGTGTTCTGGGTGTCACAATGGTCACATCCTCCCATGACTAAATTCGGAGACGGGAGAAATAGACTTTAGTACAGTGTGCAGGCACATCATGGTACTGAAGCAGATATTCTTTCCACCCCTTTGCTTCTTTACAGTTTACGCATAGGGGCAGCTCAGTGTCTCAGAGGTTTGCACTCTGACCTTTTGCAGCGCTAGATCCCAGGTTTGAATCTCGGCCAGGACACTATCTGCAAGCAGTTTGTATGTTCTCCCAGTGCTTGTGTGGGTTACCTTAAGATACTCCAGTTTCCTTCCACATTCCAAAAAACATGCAGTTAGGTTAATTGGCTTTGCCTCAAATTGACTTAGACTGTATTAAAGTCATATGACTATGGTAGGGACATTAGATTGTGAGCCCCTTTGACGGACAGCTAGTGACATGACAATGTGGGCGCTTTATAAATACTGGATGATAATACAAATAATAATACCCTGAATGCTCTTAGAATTTGCCTTGTTTAATTTTGGATTTAAGTGCACTTTACAGTCTGTAAGCAGCACAAAATGTATATATTATTACATTTATCAAACTGTTTGTAAAAAGAACTTCCATGGAGCAACTAAGGAGAAATAAAAGAACATTTAATCCAAGGTCTGTTATGCACATCCAGGTAGTAATAAAGGTGTTAGGTGGCATTTACTAGTTTCATTTTACCTTCATATTTGGTAACAAAACATTGAATGCAGACAACAAATTTCTAAAACGATAAAATAATCTAGCTTTTTGCAATCCCCTGACTCACAGCCGCCTTGGCAAAGCTCAATATAACACAAAAGCTTTGTCTAACAAATTCAAAATCAACAAGGTGAAAGCAAGGGAATAATTTATCTCCTTGTTACACCATCCACCAACTTACTACTTGTAGACCGGCAGCTACAAAGAGGTTTTTCTTTTGAGATAAAATATCCATTTTGTGTATTTTTTTCATTCCTTTAATGCCATTTTGTTTTTAGAAATCTATCCAATAAAAAATGTCATTAAGGTGAAAAAACTAAGATCATATTAACACTCTGTTGAACAAAAGAAATTAATACATGGCATCTGTAACCAGAAAAAAGAGGAAAATGTATAACTGAATAATATGTGGCAGATTACCAAGGGCATCGCTCCAAAGACTGCCATCTGGGGCATAAGGATGGAGCGGAGAGGAGGGGGGAAAAAGGAAAGATGAGTGATGAGGAAGGGGGAGATGGTGGGGGATTGATAACATTATGGAATGTTTGGCACACTTAATTTGCAGCACTTTCTGCAATGAGAGACTGGGCTGCTAAGAGACCGTGAATTAAACTAGTGCCGTCATTGGCCAAGCTGATGGCTGTTTGCCAGTTATTCTACGCACACGCACAAAAAATAAGTTGTTTGCATTATTCATTTTTTTTTTAAAATAGACAACATGGAATATTTATGTAACATCTTATGGTACAAGAAACATTTATAAACAAACCACACCTACTACTGCAATATAGTTGGTTGGAATGCTTGTTTAGAGGTCAGGTCAAAACACATTACATAAGGCAATGTACACACGTTAGATGATTTTTGCCCCATACGAACAGTTGTGCAAGTCTCAGGCGAGAAACTGACATGTGTACAGAGGTCCCCCAATGTCCTTCATAGATCCGTCCTGAGGGATCCATGAAAGGCTGGTGGTGTATAATGCAATACAAGACAAATGGGAAGAGCATAGTGGGGTGCTGCTCATTCTCCCCTCATAAAAGAACAGAACGGTGCTGTGTGTACAGCGCTCATTCATTAATCTGTCACTTGTTTTTATTGCTGGAAATGATCAGCGATAAATACCAAAAGTGTGCTGCCTATGATATAGAGTAGTAAAGTAGATCCAACAGTATTTTGTGGTAATATATGAAGAATGTGTTTGACATTATCTTTCTTCAGTGTGCTCCAGATACCAAATAAACATTTTCAGAAGGATAAAAATTCCAACCAGTGAGTGATTCGCCACATCAAATATCAAACTTGAAGTTATTTTCAGAGAAATTACCTGTAACCCTAACTACAGAAATGGCTGCATCCGACACTTGAAAACCACCAAGTGCCAATGGACATTATAAAGCAATTCATCTGATAATAACCAAACATTCAGCGCAGGTGAATCTTCCTGCTGCATGTGACTTGGCGGTGACTGACATAACTTTTGAATGTTTGGTAAAAGTCATTTGTAATTGCGTTAAAAAAAAACCTATGCCAAGTCACTGGCAAAACATAAGTTGGGACCTCACCTCAAATTGCATTGATTTTTTATTGCCAGCATAGGTGTTTTGGCTTTGTCACCTATGCCCGGTTCCATGAATTAAAAAATAGGAAAACATTGATGCATTGGGGTTCCCATGTTTTCAGGTTGGATCCTCCAATAGCTGCTTGTCTTTTTCCCGGTTATCTGCCCGGTAAACCCTTCAATACCACAATGCTTTTTGCAGGGCATCTTGCATGGATCTTCAGGAATATCCACACAGTCGTAATTCCGTCTTTCCTTGAAGTGGGCAGCAATAATGGCAGTAACGTTGTTGCACAACTCTTGAGATACTCAGCTCAAATCTTGGATACAATGAGACAGAAATATCTAACAGTTTCCCAGGATTACAAAAGGTACAAATTTTCCTAACCTTACAAAAATACAGAACTCCATGCTGAAATTGTCAGACTTTCTCCTAAGCAAAGACTAGTAAATGCTGCAGAACAGTGAGGGATGCAGTAAAACTATCTAAAGCAAGCAAAATGTAACGCATTGTAGATTACTAATTCTTGGCTGTTTTTTTCATGTTAAGAACATTTTCTGCATTGTGCTCCAAATAAAACTGTATTCCAAACCAATGCTATCAGTCTTCCAAGCTTTCTTCTGCAAACTACAGCACAACCCCCGCTTATGTGATGGAGAGAAGTGAATGAATTTCAAACCAGGAGCAGCTGTTTAGCTATAAAAAACACAAAACAGTCAGAATAAGAATGAACCTTGCCTATCAGACTTGCCTTCTGAGACCATGGCAAATACCATGATGAGGTTTTTTGTGTCATAGAAAACAAAAAGCTTTGGAATGAATGAGAAAGTTTGTCATTGATAGAAAAGAATAGACATCACTGGATAGCCATGATTTTGGACTTGTTTCAAGGCTCCTAAGTAAGTACACTAAATTTTAGCTTAAATATTAGAATGAATTTGCACCAATTAATTTTGAGGAAACTTTTGGCATACTACCTCTTTGACCATTGCCCTTTGAATCTTCAATAAGTAGACCAAGAAGACATTTCCAAATTCTGTATTTCTACTAGCTTTCACAGAATGTATGGCTTGCTTTTGAGAATATGGCACCCCTTAGCTACCTACTGCATCATTATTTTATACCCTCTGTAGTAGTAAAATCAGCTAAAGCAGTAGAAGCAAACACAAAATGGCCACTACATTAATACCTATATGATGATTTTCTTCCCAGTCACCATTACCTTCAGCACATACCTATATTCATCCTAAATAAAGGTCAAAGCACTCCTGGACCAGCCCATGTCCCAGAAAAGCTAGGCAATGTGCTGTGCATTACTTTTTTCACGTAATCAGCCATGTATTACCTGGGGAGGCTAGAAATGTCATAATATATACAGCAAGTCCCTAAATATTGGTTTGCTTTAAGAGGAAACTATATTCCCACAATCATATATGGATGATCATGAAAACATACATTTCTTTTCCAATGCAGCTTTTTTGTGTGATGAAGCTAAAGAATGTTCAAATTTGTTCCTTGTATATGCAATTCTCTTTCTTAAAAGTCTTGCAGTTTATCACAGGGTTTGTAGAATATTACATGGAATTATACCCAGTATGCGCTGCGCTGTGATCATGTGCAATATGACGCAGGATTTCAAGGAAAATGTGCACCTGTTCCAAACTTTATGCACCTGTCAAGCAAAAGCCTCTCAGTATTAAAGGATCTGATGGATAATTTGAGCTACTGTATGTGTCTGTATGACATCATTTACACTGACACAGTATTTGGAAAGGAAAGTACAGCTTAGTTTTTGTGCAGATATACGATTCCCAACCTATTTATTGGGGACACCTGCTTAGGTGCTTGATAACACAAGTATCTAATAAGCCAATCAAAAGGCAGCAATCCAATACATTTAGGCATGCAGATATTGTCAAGATGAACTGCTGGAGTTCAGACTGGGCATCAAAATAAAGAAGTAGGTGGATTTAGGTGACTTTGAAAGTGGCTTGGTTGTAGGTGCCACATGGGATGGTCTTATTATTCTAGAATCTTCTGATATGCTGGGATTTTCACACACATTCATCTCCAGAGAGTGGCCCGAAAAAGCAAAAATGTGCAAAAAGTGTCAGTTCTAGACAGAGAAAATGCCTTGTTAATGCCAGATATCAGAGGAGAATGATAAAAAACGGTTTGAGCTAATATAACTACTTGTTACAACTACCGTAAGAGCATTTGTGAACACACAACACATCAAACCTTGAAGCAGATGGGCTACAGTGGAGAGGAGAAGAGGAGACCACACTGAGTGCCACACCTGTCATCTTTGAATAGCATTTTAGGATACAGTTTGTATGGGCTCAAAAAATTAGATAGGAAAAAAATTGAAAAACCATTGCTGGTCTGATCAGTGTTAAATTTTGCTCCAATATTTGGATGGTAAGTTCAGAATTAAACATCACCATCATAAACGCATAGATTCAGTATGGTTCCTATCAACTTCTCAAGCTCCTGCTGGTGTTGTAATGGTGTGGGAGATATTTTCTTGGTACATTTTGGGTCTCCTTATACCAACTGGCCATTGTATAAATGCTATAGTTTACCTGTGTATTGTTAATGACCATATCCTTTTTCTCCTGATGGCTACTTCCAGCAGGATAACGCCCCATATCACAAAGCTCAGATCATCTAAAACTGGTTTCTTAAACATGAAAGCGAGAAACCTGGCACTAGCAAGGTGTATTTAAAAAAACATCTGGTGAGTGTATGTGTGCCAATTTTTAACTAATATAAATTTGAGCTGAAATGAGAGATACTTTAGATGGCCTGATGAGCACCTTCTATTACCTGTTCAGCCACAGGAACCATTCAAGTTTCAAGAGTGAAGACAACACAAAGATATGGGTGCAGAGCAGGGGTATACCTAGTTTTTACACCGGGAAGTAGCATTAGCACCATTGGCTTCCACCTTCATACTAATTCTACATCTCAGGGAACTCAAACTGGCTGACACTCTAAAAGCTATAGGTCAACTTTATCAGATAAACCTAGATTCCAACCATCCTGCTGGCCCAATAGGGAGATAGGCCTTTGCCAGGTCATTTGACAGTGACAACACAGGAGCACAATTGGTAGACAGGGACAGAACATTGTCACCCAAGTACCTGAACAAGGACCTACATTACAGGATTGCCATCATGACATCAATTCAGCAGACTCAACAATATTAAAAAAATGTGTTAATAAGGAACTAAACTCAAAAGTTACCAAAACAACAAAAATACAGTTATCTTCAATCCAGCAGGGCAGTCCGATCCATCCAGAGGTCTCTTCTATCAGGTCCCGTGTCATCCCGGCATCTGTCTTCGGTCCAGAGCTCTGGGCGCCGCCATCTTCTCTACTTTCTGCTTCTTCTTCCTACCCAGGTGCAAGATCAGGTGACGTAGGAGGGAAAACAAACAATTTTTTTTCCTTTTGTCAAAAGGGCTCCATCTGAGCATGCCTGAGATGCTCGGCATGCGCAGGAGGAGCACCCAGGAGCCTCCCAGGATGCGTGACCTAGGTATCCCGGGAGGCTCTGTGCTCCCAATCATTCTCGATTGCCTAGGGGATGGAGAATTAGAAGCAGTGCTGCACCCTTTTAAAAAAAAAAAAAACAGAATTTTTACTCTACATAAAGGGGTTGTCTGCCCTTTTATGTAAAGTGACATTTTTATATTTAAGTACGCTTCAACACAGTACATTTTTTAAATGTCTGGGTTTACATTACATTTTAAAACCAATATCATATTATAAATTGTTTTGTAATATGTCAGCTAGGATACAGCTTATTAATCACAAGATAAATACACATTAGCCTTGGTCCTTTACCAGATATTTTGTACATGCTTGTCCGCTTCCTGATGGCACCAGCTCAGCTCAGTTGTGTTAGAATAATCACAAACAGCCCCAGTAGGATACTTGTTCTGCTATTCCTGGCATAACATATGACCAAACTAATTGTCACCGATTAAACTAATGTTCTCTCGTTACTTTCTGCTGCCTCTGAGCTCAGAACAACATTTCTGCTAACGGGGTGAAACTGTGTGGTTTTTTTTTTCCTCGCTTTTAAGAGTGTCTTTTCAGGCTACGCACAAATTGCCTGCGTACAAGCTAGAAGTGTGGACGTGCTGTTGACAGGAGCTTTGCGTGTTTGTTTGAAACGTATTCAATGCAGATTTGCAAGCGGTGTAGCAAATCAGAGTCATAATCACTTTAACTCATGCCCGTCACATTTCAGTCACTTTCTTTCATTCCGTCACTCTGCTTTTGATGTTTTGCACTGGGAAAAAAATATAGAAGAATTTCCTCTTTTGAAGGAAAATAAAGCAGATTGTTGTGCTCTTCACTTGTAAGAATGCCAAGGACTTCTCGATGATTTTACCTTTTTTATGCAATGAAAATGCTAGGACTGGTGTTCCCATATCCTTTTCTTCCAAGATGAGGTGCTACCTATGTGTTATTTCAATCTGGGGGCAAACAATGAATCTCCATGGAAACACATTTTTTTTTATTCCCACTTCTACCAGACAGCAGAAGTATAAATGGTATCTGTATTTGCAAAGATCTAGTTATCTCTGGTAATCAGTCGCCCTGGGAAAGTGACAGCAGCAATTACTGCTGGCTACATGCATCCAGTAGGTGACAAGGAATCTTCGGAAGTGATGGTACTTGTTATCTAGTTTTCCAAATGCTTTTTAAACGTCATCAACCCAGAGTGTTAACGATGAGTTTGGATTGTTTTTTGCTGTCATGAATCAAAATGGGAAAGTCCAAGAAATTGAAAAAAAAATCCTAATATCTAGTTAGTATGCATTAGTGGGAATTCATGTGGTTGAGGTTTCTACACGTAAGCTAGGAATTTTGTTTAAAATCCAGGGTAAGTCCACCAAATTCAAACTGAGCTGGGTATCTAAAACAAAGATTTCTTGTAAGCCTATAATGGCATTAAAATATTATTAAATTATGCCAATTAAAGGTGTAAATATACATAAATTATATTTATCAGAAGCATGAGTTGTTGTAAGTATTACCTTAACTTATTCATACAGAATTGATATAATTTATAAACTAGACTATCTCTACTTATTTCGTAGAATTCAAATCTGATTTCTTAGGCGAATTATTGGAGGTATGTGTATTGAAAACAATTCAATATAACAATATATCTGTTGGCCATTTGAGATTAGCAGGGAGAAAATGTCTCTGGAAGTTGCAACCCTCTGACCCAAAGCAGGTACAGGGCTAAATGCCAAAGAGTAATATTATCATCTACCATCTTTCTGTACATTTAAATGCCAAGGGGCATCCTCTTTGGTGTTTAGTCTTCGACCTGCTTTGGTTAGGAGGGATGCGGTTTCCAAGGACATTTACTCTCTCCAGCCCCTAACGCCATATTTTAGGTGTATTTCCTGTTCCAGTACCAGACTGGCCTTCATCTTTCTATAAAAGCCATGTGTACACTAGATCAGACTTTCTCAGTCTGATTACCAAGGGGAAAGCCATGAAATAAAGTTTTGTGATGGGTAGCTCTTGATATATGTACTATATCCACAGCTCACTGTATATTAGTGTGGTGGACAGTAGGAAAAATGTTTATTCTTACATTCTGGCCAGTGTGAAGAATTCAACCCTTACACTTAGCTAAAATTATCATTGGTGTCAGTTAAACTGACCTGAAAAGTACAAATTGAATCCACACAACCCTGGTTGAGAAACACTGCAACTGATAATTGTTTTCCGCAGTATGAAGATCATCGAAGACCCTGCTGTCATGCTAGTTTTACAACATACAGGTAGTCCCTGGGTTACATACAAGATATGGACTGTAGGGTTGTTGTTAAGTTAAGTTTGTATGTAAGTTGGAACAGGTACAATATTTTAATAAATGCAATTAGGACAGATGTTTGTCTTAACATATTATTAGGCAGCGTGGTGTCAGTTACTGTATAAAACCCTCACTGAGCTAATCACAAACAAAGCAAAAAATCTTTCTGGAGACTAGACATTCATTAACGTCTGGAACAAGCTGTGCTTTGATTTGCAAAAAGAAACAACTGCAAAATGTGTCTTGGTCATTAAAGAGTTACAAGAGCTTGCAGAACAGCAAAAGACTTCTTCTGCAAATCATGCAAACTGCCCCCTCTCCCCCCATCAAGCCTCTGTCCTGCACACAAATGAGCAGGGAAGCCAGTTCATTCCTATCTAGAAGTCGTCCATATGTTGGATGTCCTTAAATAGGGGACTACCTGTATCACCTGAAATTCGGTAATGTGATCCTTACAGTTGTCCTTGCTTGAAAGAAAAGCTGGACCTGAAGACCTGTAATGCAAAGATCTCCATGCTTTTGGTTTATACATTTTGTGGTTTAAAGGTTTTTCTAACCTCTCTTTCTTGAATATTTCCCCATCAGTCATAAGACCGCTAGTCATCGGGGGTAGGGATGGCAGAACAAAAGTAAAAATGTAACATCAAGATTACGCACTCTGTACGCTCATTTTATAGCCGAGCTACAATGGCAAGGATAGAATTTATATATTCATCTATACAACCTTACATTTATCTCTGTATAAAATCACTCTTTCTCAAATAGAATGGAAATTGTCCATTATTGCAAGACATTTGGCTTTCCTTAAATGAATACAGTACCTAAACTCCACTTTCCTGCTGTCACATATTAATCATTGTGAATGTTATGGAAGGGAGCAAAGGACCATAAGGGCCCTTTTATTGTTTTGTAATCAGAAATGCACATTCAATTTCTTCAAAGCACATAATGACTTTATTAATTAGTTTTTAATGCTTTGTGTTAAATTGCAACACATCACAAGAAAACACCTTAAGTGCATTTTACATGTGCTTTACATGAATTTTCTTCCTGGAGACTTATGGGAAATGTGGACACGTGACCTGAATAACACGCTAATTTAGAGGCATTTTGCATTTTCCAGTGCAGTTTCTACGCATTACCATTTACTAAAATGTAATGTGCATTTTTACCAAAAGGCATCAAAGATGCAGTAAGCAAGAGTTTTAAAAGCGCAAACCGCACCCTATAACACAGAACATTGCTGTGATGAGCTTTATGGATTATTTTGGCACCATTTTCCAATAGCTGCAATAGCAGAAGGATCTCAGGCATGCACAGAAAGGGCCTTTCCCTGCAATGAAAAATAAGTGCAATGTACAGCGCTGTGTAATATGTTGGCGCTATATAAATCCTGTTTATTAATAATAATATTAATAATAATAATATCTCTTACACACGCACAGTGATATCAGAAGAAGGGAGAAGACAGAAAAAGATGCCCCGTGCTTCCTCCTTGGCAGGATGAAGGAGGAATCCCGGGTGGTTCTGGACCAAATCTCACGGAAGTAAAAGTAAGTGGTCTTTTTTTATATTATTATAATCATAGAGCAGGAAGAAAGAGGGCTCTTTTTAGGCACCTAGGATATATAAAAACAATTTTACACGTTATTAGGTTCAACAAATCATTAAAAGCACAAGACAGAGTTTATAGATAAGTAGTGTGTAACTATATATCAATATAAATATAACTAGAAAGATTGTTCACAGTCGGAAAATCCCATTTAGAGACGTAAACTGGGGGAGGATGTTATAGTGTATCTTATTTCCAACACGTTTCGCCCACAGAGGGCTTCATCAGGGGATCTTTGAATAACACCTCTGGGACTAAAACAATCATATAAACATTTAATTAGATTAGAGATAATTGATGGTGTACTTTCAACCACATGATACATAGTAACATCAAAATTAGTAGATAAATGTGTACAGTCCACAGTTTTTATTTTATTAAATGTTCCACTTCAAGTGAGCTGACTGTAAAGTGAAATTTGAATAGTTACTGTGAATAATTATGCTTATGATCTTCACTGTATCATCCTCATTGTACTATACAAAAATGCCCTAGGCACAAAAAGTAGACCTTCAATAAATGAGGAAGAAGAGTAAGAAGAATGCCTGGACATTATGTAATATATAAACTATCATTTTGTCACTTCCGTCCCCATGGGGGAATAATTTCTTCTTTGGACTCCACACCTCCGGAGTAATGTCTGGGCAGACTTCTACTTTAAAAACTGCTAATGGGATAAAAATAATGGGATCCAAGGCTGTAATTAGATTTATAATATCGTGATACTGTACTCGTAATTTGCCCGATAGCAGAATTTGGAAAGGGCACTATACATCATTGCTTGAGATCTCTCCACGGTGTGATTTGTATAATTACATTTCTCAGGTGGTTGAATTTCTTCAGTCTTGAACTTCATGCTTCACGGCACACCTGAATCTAATCATAACACTGCAGTACAACACAGGCCCGATCATGCCCAGAAGCTATCATGACTTGCAGCCTCTTTACACTGAGTACGTGAGAGGAACAGACAGGTTGGCTGTGAAGCCCCTGATGGTCTTGCTGTACTGTGAATTTTTTTTTCTAATTTGGCTCACACCTGCAGATTTCATACTAAGCTGGCGAAAACACCACAAAGTCTGTACAATGTCGTTGAGGTGACCTCAAGTAATGAAAACATGTGGAACGAAGCCAGGAGCTTTGCTTCTGCACATTGTTTACTTTGCGAATGGCATTGGCATTACTTGGAACCATTGCACCATAGATACGTTATTGAAAATTATTCTTTATATTGTACTAGAAAAAAAACGCAGGGGTGCATTTGTAATCAAAATTCCTCCTTTTTGACGTACAAGGGAAAGAAAAAATCTATACATTTTTAGAAAAAAGAGAACAAAACACCAGTAGTGATATGGATCTTTAAAAAAAGCGAGGAACAAAAAGAAAACTGTCCAGTCGAATTCATTACAATACTTAAAGATAGCAAGTGGGAAAAACATGGGATTTTTAAATGAACCTAAATTGTATCCCAAGTACAAATTAGAATTCTCTAGGTCATTGATGTCTGCTAGCTGTATAGGGGGACTCAATGAACTTCATAATGCAGTAACATAGTTTAGTCTTAATCAGTGCATATACAAATATATATATATGTATATAAATATATATATATATATATATATATATATATATATATATATACATGCACAGTATTTGTTTTTTCTTTTTTCTTTTACAAATTAACATCAGACTCAAAACAGATGCCCATGGTTGTCTGACCTTTTTCAACTGGTAGGCAGATTACTTTTTTCTTAACACATGACCAAAATGAGCATGGCCTCATTGTACAAAAGTAAGAGGGGTTGTAAAGGGCATGGTAATGGAACCTAAACCTAAACCTAAAACAGCCATGATGCCCATTTACCAGGACCCAGTATTCATCATTAATGGACATATTCCAAAACTTGGAAATTGTGACAGTACCATCTTTGCACACAATAAATATAATACTTGTGCTTGTTGACCAGAACTACTGTACACACCAAGTAGGCTGTTTATTATGCTTAGTGTTCCTCCTCTGCATTTATCATTTTGCAAGGCTTTAATATTCCTGGAAAGAGTAAAATAGTGAATCTCTTAATTATCTAGAGTTTCCTCTTGCATTACTATATTATTATGATCCCTAAGGTAGCAATGGAAATACTCCCACCATCATTATCGCCCATGTTTTATGAATCCTACTTAGAATTTCAGGGCATGTGAATATCTTAATGAGAGTCTGACTATAATTTGATATGCACAGTTCTGCTCACAAGTTTCACATTCTTTCCCTACACAATACGTACACACAGAGAATCCAGTATTTTCTTTACATCTTGCAGATGGTGAAAAGGTTCAATCAGCCACGATAAATATGGGAACAAAAGTGAAGAAAAATAATGAGGAGGAAAATGAAATGTGCTGCTCAGGAGAAAAAAATGAGCAAAGCAGAAAGAGAATGGAGCAAAGTTATAGCGGAAGGGTTTCCTATGCCTCATTTGTTATATAAATTGTGATATATATTGTTCACTTGTTTAAACCCTTTGGATGATGGTCAGTCATGTTAACTTCTGTCTAGAAAATATGCAGTTTATCGCTGATGGAAACATTTGCTCCTCTAAAAGGTTTTAAAGTATCTGTCATTTCTTTTGAATTTCTGATTGATTCACCCAGCCATTGAAAAGTTTAGTCCAACCCAAACTGGCATTTCAGTTTTTGGTACACGCCACCTGCCAGATGCCATTTGGTAGAATTACCCTCCAGTTGTTTATATCTCTGAGGGATCCAAGATCATTTTTTTTTTCTCAGGACTGCCTACTGTCTTCATGACAAGAAAGCAAAGTAAGGGGTATTGCTGGAGTCCTAAAAACCCCTGGACTTCCTAACAAGGGTAAAAAAATAAAAATTTAATGGGCCCACAGTGAACTGGTATATGTTATTTCTATCTATACCCTTTCTTATTTATCCCTTTGCTCTCTTTCATTGTTTTTCCACTATGGTCTATTATTCACTCGGTAACTTAATTGAGAATAAGTGAGTGAGTTAAGAGATAGTCTATCAGCTCATTGTTTGACATATAGATACAGATACATTCTAAAGCTGCGTACACACTTCCAATTTTTGTCGTTGGAAAGGATCTTTCACGATCCTTTCCAACGACAAGGGAGTGCACGATGCATGAACGATGCTGTACATACAGCACCGTTCATGCTCTATGGAGAGGGGAGGGGGAGAGCGACGGAGCGGCACCCTGCTGCGCGCTCTCCCCTTCCCTTTCATTAGGATCGGCTGTCGTCCATCGTCCGTGGATCCGGCAGGTCGGTCGTCCGGACGATGGACGACACCGACTGTACACACGCCAGATTTGCGCCCGATAATTGGCCGATGCCGATTATCGGGCGATAAAAATCTGACGTGTGTACTTAGCTTAATACATTACACTATTCTGCCCAAAACTAGCAACTTTTAGCAATGAAAAGCCATTTCCTTTCGATCTAGTTTTTCTCTGTTTGGTAGTTCTGAATTGCACAGCCAACAGGACAAAGCCATTTCTTTGGCCATTGAAATTACTCATATTGGGTACTAAGGCTGAATGAAAAAGCCAGGTGTACGGATTTAGTCAAAAAGTTGGGGCAAGTTAGGCTTTAGGTGCAAAGTAAGGTCTCTTTTAAAGGAATGTCTTTTATATGTTGTATGGGGTTCATTTTATGGGTACATGCCTTCTTGTATCGTATTGTGCAAATTTTGTGTGCAAAAATAAAAAAATTCACATGGGCTGGCTCTGTAGACATTTTGCTATCTAGTCATCATCTAGTTAACTAGTACTGTGCACCCATATTTGATCTGATGTTTGCTAATCCCAGAATATTTTCACTATCCGTCCGTACTGTGTACCATATTAGTAAGGAGCGTGAGACATAAGGCAGTCTTCCCAAACCTCAGGTTTAAACTATTGTAATGCACAGGGTATTGTGAGATGATATTCTATGTCTACCATGACTTCAGTGAAATTATATTTCCCTATTAGGTCCTTCTACTATAAGAAATTATAATACAATCTTATTAGGTCAATGACATGGCAAGGGACAGTAAAACCTTGAGGGCCTAATTTATGAAAGCTTTCAAGGCTGGAGAGTATACACTTTCATGAGTAAAGCTGGGTGATCCAGCAAACCTGGAATGTATTTCTTCAACGTAATTTGCTAGCAAAAATTTTGAATCATGGACCAGATCGATTTAAGGTTTGCTGGATCATGCAGCTTCACTAATAAAAGGGTATCCTCTCCAGCCTTGAGAGCTTTCATAAATCAGACCCTATGTCTGAATCCTTTGCATTCCCTCTAACTGCAATAAACAGAATCTATTGGATCCTGTGTAAAGGATTACTTTACACAGGATTACTCAGCAAAACTGTAGGACAGAGGTTCTTCCGGACTGTTTTACTTCACTGCCTGCATGTTTGTTCAAAGATAACCAGGAATGGGATAACAACCCAGGAATCTCTATGTCTAAAACAAATTGGCAATGGAGGCACCCATACCTCTATCCTACAAAAATTATTATTATTATTATCTACATTGACAATATCGTATGACGAGACAACATGAGTTGGAAGAATTATACCTATAACGAAATGTCGACATTTGAACTTACCATAGATCTACTTCTTTTCTAGCAGCTATAGTAAATTCTAGATACTAGATCTTTGTTCAAATTACAGACAAGGTCACCAGCTGGGATTTAACACTCAATTCAATTATTTTATATTGTACCTTCAGGCTCTATTCCAAAGTGACTCTTAAGGAATAATCAGACTTACTCAATAGGCAATCAAAATGAAATTACTTTATGTATGTACAACAAGGTTACAGACTTAGTTGAAGTCTGTAAAGCATAAATTTCTAATCTTTTTCTTTTTTTACCTGCTTCCATTAAAACTCATGCATATTTAAAAGATTGATTGAAAAATATAGTTTAAAGCGTTGCTGGAATTTAGAAGAAAAGTAGGTTTTCTGCAAAGAAACTGTATAGAATATTTGAGGTCTTTGTGGTATTTTATATGCAAGCATACTGTATATCACACAACCGGCGAGCTGCAAGACTTGTACTGAAGAATAGCCATTTACTAATGGGGAGCAAGGTATGATTACCTGGAGGTCAGAACTAATGGTTTAAATTGCAGCATGCAGTGCTTATAAAAGCTTGTTGAAGTCATAGAAGATACAACTACTCACAATATATCAAAGAAGTTTTAAAATGATCATTGCATCATCAATGAGAGCAGATGCCAGTTTTTCTGTTAAAATGAACACGTTCTTGTGGGGCAAAGCAACAGGTTCACATAATTGCCTGTTAGTTTGTCCCCCACCATCCTACGCTTATGTTCAACTTTTCTTTACTCTGTCGCCAACCTTTTCATCTTCCAGAGCAAAATAAAAAAGGAAAGGCTTTATCTGTGACCCTGAGTGTGGAGACTCTAACGCACACCAACCATCTAGTGATGAGAAAAGTAAAAATGCATCAAAATGACAGAATCATATCAAATCAGTAAGCAAAGTAATTAGAACTAATCACATTGTATTTTGCATTAAAACATTTTCTTAACTTTGAAAATGTATGACATGATACTTGGCCCTGCACTTTGTCTAGCCTGTAGTAGGAAGGAAAACATTCTGGGGTTCAGGCAGTGAAGTGGAAAAGAAAAAGAAAAGAAAAAAAGAAAATGGAAAATGAAAACTATAAAAAACTACCAGTTTTGTTTTACCTTAACTTGAGTTTTCTTTACTATCCCAGGCACTAAAAACCAAAGACACCTGCCACTTGCCATACCCTATGTCATGCCTCTCTGCTTGGTGAACAGACAATACATGATACCAGAAATCAATAAACTTGATCATTTCAAGACTTTTAATTTCATTTTAGTTTGTTGACAAACCATGGTGGTCATCATGGCACATAGTCCTCCATTTGTGTTACTTGGCAATTGCTTGCAGGTTTCATATACAAGTAGCCTCTGTCTGTTTTTCTGCAGAAACCAGGTCCTACCGCTTAATAAGTTCTGCATCTGGTCTAGATGATTTTATCAGCTCCATCAATTGCAGCAGGGATTGAAAATCTGGGTTTATATATATGCTCGAGGAACTTAGATGATGGTTTTAGGGCATTGTGCATCCAAGGTCTGCACTTGTTAAACAAAAGTTTTTTTTTAACCATTAGTTATTTATATTCTCAGTAAAACATCCTTTAAACTAGCATATTAGTTAAATAAAATGAGTATTTTAGAAATTGATTAGCATTCTTGTTTTGATCTGGACACCCTTCTGGCACATTTAGCTTAAAAATGGGTGAAATATATTGGCTAAGTAGGAAGTATTTCTTTCTTTGCTTTTCAATCAAACAAAAAAGGATTAACCCCATAAAGAACCCCAGAGTACAAAAATGCACAGACTGCAGCAATTACCCATACTGGAAACTATTCTGGCATAGAATCATTGGTTCATTGTTTTGTAACTTATAACAACCAACACTCATCTGCAGAAATATGTACTATTATGTATGTCATAAACTCAGCAAAAAGCAAAGAAAAGCATGAGTATCAATAAACCACCCAGTGCTGTTCTTCATTCCAAACCAGTGAGACACCAAAATTGATTGCATATGCTGTGTTTATCCATCATGAGCTATTGACGGCTGGTTCTCATTTTGTCTCACTACACAAATACAATAAATGTAATGTACTGATGCACAATTAGACATAGACTGTTCATGAAGTTCTATGAAACTGTTGAGGAATGCTGATCATAATATTACATAGTGCCTAATTACAGATGGTCATTCTTTACATAGGAAAGTATTATGTGGTAGGAGTGGCATTTACTGGCAGACATTGCTACCATCTAGCTGGGATGAATAATGCATTTGCTGCAAAAACATTGGGACTTAAAATATAAAAACTTAGCATGAAAACATAAAAGACCAGGTGATCTACTGAGTATGTTTTTTTTTTTACCATTTTCCATCTTTGGATAAACTCATGCTTATCTCCATCTTGGTAATACAGTTTTATTGTTGGCTTCAAATACACTTTAACATGGTGTTTCTTGATTTTTTTTTTTTAACATGGGGGAACCCTTGAAAAAACTTTCAGATTTTCAGAGAACCCCTACTATGATTACTATAACCGCAACTCGCAATACATTAGTGTGGTGTCAGTAGGAAAACGCAATTTATATTGCTGACCATTGGGAATAATTTCACCCTTACAGATAGCCAAAAAGGTAATTGGTATCTAATAAATTGACTTCAGAGTCACAAATTGTTCATTGCTTATGGAACACCTAGCAACCTCTGGAGGAATAGTCATTGAGAAATGCTGGTTTAATAGGTACATATTACAGCTGAACTCTAAACATAGCTTTCCTTCCCAATCCTTGCACATTTCCCCAATCCTCCTTATTTGCTAGGCCACTCCGTAGAAAGAAAAATCCAAACTGTTACTCTTAAGCCATGGTCATGTGATGTGTCGGTCCCAAGACTTTAATATTTTTGGTTAAGGAAGATCCTTTATCAAGTTCTTCAAGTTATGTGTCAGCCAAAAACTGCAAAGCCTAGGTTTACATTCGTCATTCTCAACCTGGGTTTTGTGAAACTCCATGGATTCTCCAATGTTTTAAGGGGTTCCTCATCTCATCTGATAGTGCCTGCATAGCTTGGGAACTAAAGCCTTTGGCAGGGCCACAAGCATAGCACCAAATATTGTTTCACTGTCTATAAGGATTTATTTTGAACCATTCTTCAAACTGGCCACCAATGAAAGAGGCCATTTTTGTAATGAAAGTGTTTTAACATGGGTTTCCAGAGACCTGGAAATTATTTTAAGGGTTCCCCTGAGATACAAAGGTGGATAGGATGATTTACACGATCGAGTCATCTCTAAATGAGCATCTCTGTTTGCTTGTCTTCTAAAGTCAGCATTCATTTCTGGACTAGCATTGTTCTGCCTGTCTGCTTAACAAAACAGCTACCGTATTTTTCGGACCATAAGACGCACTGGACCATAAGACGCACCAGTTTTTAGAGAAGGGAAATGAAGAAAAAAATATTCTGAAACAAATAGTGTCCTAAAATATTTTATGTGCATTAAAAACCA